>NW_015552527.1:324518-332888 GCF_001515605.1 Sinocyclocheilus anshuiensis | reverse complement strand
TTAGATTAGATTCAACTTTATTGTCATTGCACATGTAAGGTACAAGGCAACGAAATGCAGTTAGCATCTAACCAGAAGTGCAATAAGCAGTAAGTACAGGATATACAGTGTCTACAATATGTTACAAATGTACAATAAATATACAGATAAGGCAGTACTATGGACATAATTTACAGATTTTTAAATACTATCAGCATGATATACAGATAGGTGTACTATGAACATACTATACAGATGGATTATGTAATAAGTTTATGTACACTATAAGCAGAAAAGTATGAACATATGAACATCATTTACAAATGAATATGTAAGCGATACATTAAGCTGTACAAAACACAAGTGCAATGGACATTTAAAAGAGTGCATAGAAAATATTCCAGTGTGCAAATGGATCATTCAGTATTCTGGATGTACAGACAGTAGTGCAGTAATAACAAGTGTAACAGTTTTTTTTTTTTTGTAAACCAGATGTAGTGATGAGGAGAGATGTGAGGAGTGTGTAGTGTAGTGGGGGGGGGCTCAGCGGGCAGAATTCAGTAAGGAGACAGCTGTAGGGAAAAAGCTGTTCCTAAGTCTGCTGGTCCTTGTCCGGAGGCTCCTGAAGCGCCTCCCGGACCTTTTTTTCTGGCCTGACCTAACATGCTGAGGTCTGTTGGTCAGAAATTCCATAATCCAGTTGCAGAGGGAGGTGTTAATGCCCAGGTCTCCAAGTTTAGTGGTCAGCTTGGAGGGAATGACAGTGTTAAATGCTGAGCTGAAGTCAACAAACAACATCCGTACATATGTGTTGTTATTGTCCAAGTGTGTGAGTACCGAGTGCAGCACTGTGCTTACTGCATCCTCTGTGCTCCTATTGCTACGGTAGGCAAATTGGTGTGGGTCCAGTGTGGGTGGGAGGCAGTTCTTAAGGTGAGCTAGGACCAGTCGCTCAAAGCACTTCATAACAATAGGTGTGAGTGCTACGGGGCGGTAGTCATTCAGGCACGTCGGGGAGGAGTGTTTCGGCACTGGCACAATGGATGTGGACTTAAAGCATGTTGGCACAGTTGCTTGGGTGAGGGACAGGTTGAAAATGTCTGTGAAGACCCCTGCGAGCTGCTCTGCACATGCCCTAAGCACACGTCCAGGAATGCCGTCGGGGCCAGCAGCCTTGCGTGCGTATGTGTATATGATTAAAGATATTTCATATTAAACATGCATGTGTGCCGCTAAGTGTGTTTGCTCCGCAGCTTGTGAAGGAGATGAATGCATTGAAAGGGATCAAAAGCAAAAGGATGGCGAGCGTCTCAGCAGCAGGGCATTATGGGACGGTCAGCGGCTCTCCACAGCGTGAATCAGTGCTCTTCTGCTTCGTCACTGCTGCGCTTCACTGCTGATTAAAGGAACAGTGAGAAATCTGTCAGCATTTACTCAGACTCATGTTTCTTCACAGCTTCATGAGTTTCTTTCTTCTGTGAAACAACAAATAAGATTTTAGACAGAAGTTTTTCATACAACAAAAGCTGGTGGTGATTTATACCTTTAAGATCCAAAGACTAAAAGCATAGTAAAGTATCATAACAGTCCATATAGAATTAGTGAGATACTATAGAGTTTATTAATATTCTAAAATAGTTTTTATTTTGATATTTTCGGTCACTTTTATTATTATATATATATATATGTCATGTGATGCTTTGCTTGAGGAACAGACCCATACTTAAGATGTTAACCTCACTTAAAGCATCATATGATGAAAATACATGATGTTTTTACATTTACATTTGGCAGATGCTTTTATCAAAAAAAAAAAAAAAAAAATCTGTGTTTCTGAGTTATTATTGTTAACTGAAGTTAAACCATAAAAAAACATTTTAGTTTCTTAAATAATTTTTAACGGAAATAAAATCAAATATAAAAAACTGAAACTTATTTTAATTTAGCGAGCTCCCACTGAAACATTTCTCATTTTCAATTAGTAATGTAAAATAGCCTAACTAATGTAAAACAATGTAATTATAATAAGACAATTAATGTAACAATTAAACAATTCATGTAAAGTAACTAAAATTAAAAATAATGAAATCTTAGACATATAAAAATAAAAAATGACAAAAAAATACTAAAACTTTAACAAAAATGTAAATAAAAACTGTGTGTATCGTTCATTCATATATCATATCATTCAAACTATTCATAAAAACTATAATAGTAATAATAACACTGCTGGGTTTCGACATGAGGCTGAATAAATGAAAATCGGTTTCTTTTTTCTTTTTTATGTTTCTTAGTTTGCCCTCTTGCTCTTCTCCTCCTCTCTGTGCGTCTCTCTCAGCCCCAGCACGCTGTTTTACATGCTTTCTGTTGATTCTCCATCTGTTGAAATGAACCCTGAGTTATCTGGGAGCAAAGAAATGATCCCGAGCCGAATGTCAGCTGCCTGCTGCTGCTTCATGTCTCTGACTAATTAGGAGGGTGAAGCTCACGCCCTGCTGACAGCATCCAAATCAAATAAGAGTTCACCTAACGCTCATGTTATCTTCATGGGCCTTATACTTTCTCCTTTCTTCTTCATTTTCCTTTGATGTTGCTCAAGCTACAAGATTATCATTATTCCTTCAGATGCCAAATTTGACAGTATAAATAGCTTTATATATGGGCTGTGTGGGATCCATCATCCATCATCTATCCATCTGTTCATCCATCCATCATCTATCCATCTGTTCATCCATCCATCATCTATCCATCTTTTCATCCATCCATCATCTAACCATCCATCCGTCCGTCTGTCCGTCCGTCCATCCATCTATCCAACATCCATCCATCCAACATCCATCTATCCATCCATCATCCATCCATCCATCTATCCAACATCCATCCATCCATCCATCCATCCATCCATCCATCATCTAACCATCCATCCGTCCGTCCATCATCCATCATCCATCCATCATCCATCCATCCAACATCCATCCATCCATCATCCATCCATCCATCCATCTATCCAACATCCATCTGTCCGTCCATCCATCCATCCATCCATCCATCTATCCAACATCCATCCGTCCATCCATCCATCTATCCATCCATCCATCCATCCATCATCTAACCATCCATCCGTCCGTCCATCATCCATCATTCATCATCCATCCATCATCCATCCATCATCCATCCATCATCCATCCATCATCCATCCATCATCCATCCATCATCCATCCATCATCCATCCATCATCCATCCATCATCCATCCATCATCCATCCATCATCCATCCATCATCCATCCACCATCCACCCATCATCCATCCATCCAACATCCATCCATCCATCATCCATCCATCTATCCAACATCCATCCGTCCATCCATCCATCATCTAACCATCCATCCGTCCGTCCATGATCCATCATTCATCATCCATCCATCATCCATCCATCATCCATCCATCCAACATCCATCCATCCATCATCCATCCATCCATCCATCCATCTATCCAACATCCATCTGTCCGTCCATCCATCCATCCGTCCATCCATCTATCATCCATTCATCATCCATCCATCCTTCAGTTACACACGGCTTGGGCGGCATCATCAAACATCAGTTAAAAATGCAGATATATGCTTTTATTGGTCATATTGAATGTATTCAGAGATTAGCATGTCATGATCTTCGCTCTCATAAGATCAAGAGGTATTGCATTAGATGGATTTGGTAACTTGCATTACTCAGATGCTCAAAATTTTAAGTCAGATCAAACAGTAAAGCTTTACATCGAGCGCCGCTGCCTCATTTGATCAGGACTGATAAATAAGTGACTACATTTATACTCGTGAATCAGCACTGATCCTCTGAGTAACACTTCACAGCATCACACAGCAATGAAGTCACACATCCACTTTATTTAGTATTCATTGATAAGCTTCATCAGGATGCTGGGTTAGTTTTAGTAATGTGAATGACTAAACTGCGAATGAAAGTGGGATGGAGGTTACTGAGTGAATTAGATTGAGTATTTATAGATGAATGGATGTCTGGAGGAAAGGATGTATGTACCTCAGAAACATTGGTAAGCTATGGAACATGTTCTCTGTTTCTGATGCAGAAAAGCTAGTTCATGCATTCATAACCTCTCGACTAGATTACTGTAATGCACTACTAGCTGGTTGTCCTGCATCTTCAATAAACAAGCTACAGTTAGTCCAAAATGCAGCTGCTAGAGTTATTACCAAGTCAAAAAAATATGATCATATTACCCCAATTTGATCATCTCTACACTGGTTACCTATCAAGTTTCGTATTGATTTCAAAATATTGCTACTGACCTATAAGGCACTAAATGGTTTAGCTCCTACTGATCTTCTTATGCCCTATAATCCATCATGCTCCATCAGGACACACAACTCTGGACTTTTAGTAGTGCCTAGGATATCTAAGTCCACTAAAGGAGGGAGATCATTTTCTCATCTGGCTCCTAAACTCTGGAATAGTCTTCCTGATAATGTCCGGGGCTCAAACACACTCTCTCTCTGTTTAAATCTAGATTAAAGACAATCTCACCCTTGTTCCCAGTCAGATCAGATAAAAGTCACAAACATATTTGAAACGTTATGAACAGCCTCTGCGCTAATTATTTTCTATCTGCCTTTCTGTTTCTACCCCGGGATGCCCATCTTGAGGTCTCTAGAGATTACACCAGCTCCAGCGTGGATCCAGCCTCACAGAAAGACTTCAGATGACCCAACATGAATCGACATGCACAGCTGCCAAAGTTCCTCTATATTGCAATCATTATGATCACACTCGTAATAATCGCTTCAGTGAGCTTCTGCCTGAAATTAATTCATGTTAGCTAGCTGTATGATTCTATTATCTTTAACTGTTCATTTGTGAAATGAACATTACTTGGACACATTCACTTCTGCTTTGTAGACACATGTATTTTCTGTAAAGCTGCTTTGAATCAATGTGTATTGTGAAAAGCGCTATACAAATAAATTTGAACTGAACTGAACTAAATTGAATTGAATTGAATTGCATTGCATTGCATTGATTTGAATTGAATTGAATTGAATTGAATTGAATTGAATTGAACTGAACTGAACTGAACTGAATTGAATTGAATCGTATGGATGGATGGATTAATGGATTGATGTATTGATGGATGTAAGGATGAATGGATGCATGTTGTCAGGGTCTGGCGTCTGGTGTTTCTCCCTCTCACCACCAGATGTCGCACTCACGATCCTCCCGAGGCGGCGGTGCCCGCTCACGATGTTCTCGAGGCGGCAGTGCCCACTCACGATCCACCCGAGGCGGCGGTGCCCGCTCACGATCCCCCCGAGGC
The DNA here is from genome assembly GCF_001515605.1 of Sinocyclocheilus anshuiensis. Taxonomy (NCBI): domain Eukaryota; kingdom Metazoa; phylum Chordata; class Actinopteri; order Cypriniformes; family Cyprinidae; genus Sinocyclocheilus; species Sinocyclocheilus anshuiensis. The sequence goes on along the minus strand of NW_015552527.1, from coordinate 327,563 downwards.
GGCGGCGGTCGCTCACAGTTCCCCCGAAGCGGCGGTGTCCGCTCACAGATCCCCCGAGGCGGCGGTGTCCGCTCACTGTTCACCCGAGGCGGCGGTGTCCGCTCACAAAGTTCCAGAAGTGGCGATATCCACTCTCAGTCGCTCCACACACACCACTGTGGTGGCTGCTGGTTCTGCCCTGGGTCCCCATCCCGCCGGCTCTGCCCCTGTCCCCAGGTCCCCCTCTATCACACGGACCTGATGGATGAATGGATGTACATATGGATGGATGGATGTACGTATGGCTGATGGATGGATGTATTGATGGATGGATGGATGGATGGATGGATGTATTGATGGATGTACGGATGATGGATGGATGTATGGATGGATGGATGTATTCATGGATGTACGGATGAATGGATGTATGGATGGATGGATGGATTGATGGATGGATTGATGTACGTACGGATGAATGGATGTATGTATGGATGGATGGATGGGTGGATGGATTGATGGATGCATGGATGTACATATGGATGGATGGATAGACAGATATCAATGTGAATGTGTCATGATGGAGATGTGGAGACTGTGTTGTATGTCAGAGTGTCTCTGGCTGTTTCACGGTTCACATCCCCTCCATCTCTGGCTCTCTCTCTGGACTAAGTGTGACAGATTACACAATTTTTTCACATTTGTAACCCCACTTGAGAAAAACACTTTATGTAAGGCCGCAGATGGGCAACTCCAGGCCTGAAATCCTCCTCTGCCGAGGCAAGAAATCATATCAGTGTCAACTCTCTTTCCCCCTCTTCTCTCTCTCTCGGCTCGCTGTTTCACATTTGTAACCCCACTTGAGAAAAACACTTTATGTAAGGCCGCAGATGGGCAACTCCAGGCCTGAAATCCTCCTCTGCCGAGGCAAGAAATCATATCAGTGTCAGCTCTCTTTGCCCCGCTTTTCTCTCTCTCTCTCTCTCTCTCTCTCTGTTCGCTGTCACACTTTATTCTCTCTACCTTGAGTGCCGTCTCTTTTTCTTCTTTTGTTCTTCATCACCTTGAGGCTGTTTCCTCCCCACATTTCTTTCTCATGCTCCTCAGCATCATGCATTTTCTCTTTCTATTTAGTATCAGCTTCAGACACTCACTGACCATCTGATGTACTGTATATTGCCCTCAGAAGTGGAAACCCCAATCATGATGTCAGATTGCAATGAAATTATGGAGTCAAGCAGCACAGGTTTAAATCAGGAACAAGGCATCAGGTTTATATTATGATCATCAGTTTTAGTAACCAGTCACAAGATTTGCTTATTGAGTATCAAATCTCTGAAAGATCTGTGCTGGTGTACACTATGAAAAAAATATGTTTTTCAAAGCTGTATATAAAACAAAAATTACTGGAGTGTTTTTACAAGAAAACACTATGCAGTCTTCAAAACATCACATTTAAATCAAGGTGTTACTTGCCATTTCTTTGTAATTATTTTGAAATTGACTAGCCATTTCTCTAAAAAATGCTGGGGTTCAACCGAACTTTGGGTCAGATGGACCAGGGTTAGACTATGGACTAACCCAGATTTTGGGTTAAGAATTTAATTAAAAAATTTAACCCAACAGCTGAGTTAGTCCATGTTTGACCCAAAGTTGACTTGAAACAACCCAGCATTTTTTAGAGTGAAACATTACAGGAACATTACTTTTGAACAAATAGTTAGTAATGTTTTCCTACAGTTTTGAGAACGTTATTAAAGACCAACATTCTATTAACGTTACTATAAGAATGTCTGGTTATGACCTCGAGAGAAAGCTCTGATAACGTCCCTGTTAGCCGTTATTAGACCGTATATGATGTATTCTGAATCGAAACTATGAGCATGACGTGAGAATTAGCTGTAGTTTCCCTCTTTAAACAATGTTTCGTAAAACTGGCGGTTATGAATAATTATTTCTAAAATAGGCAAATAATTTTTTTAATTGTTAAATAATTACTTGCATTGATTAGCCCTGGAAAACCTACTATGTTTTTCTTTCAAACATACTGGCGCTCATTTATTTGGTGTGTTTTGTGCTGGAGATTGTGTTGGAAAGGCAGCTTTATTCAAAGTATTGCTGATGTTCATATTGTGAGTGTGATATTGCATTTTTATCTGCTTTCAGGAGGAAAATAAGAAACCGTGAGCATTGTGTCTCATTGAGCTGCTTCTCTACTGTGATTGCTTGTTTCTTGCTGATTGCTTCACAGCTTTAAAGGCTAAATTTTGAAGTGATTATTCTGCACTGGCACTCATTACCTGTTCTCACCTTAGAAAAACAAGTGCACTAACTAACTAAGAGCAGCTACTGATCAAGTGCAAACAGAAACTGCAGATACTGAGGATGCGACGTGACTAACTGCGTCTCTATGTATGTGAGGCGACTCGTGCACGTGTTTTACAGTCTTTTCTCTCTCGAAACACTGAAGCAGCAGGAGTTTAATGCTCTCTAGTGGAGTTTGCAGGACTCTAGTGATTGAAGCTGTGTGTCATTTTTATTGATGTCATATCACATGCAATAAAACTTAGGGCACGACATGCCAAGAGCCTGATATAACAGAGCAAAAGGACTCGGTCGTCTGCTAAATAAAACATGCAAGCTGCAGCCAATCGGCTTAAGTAACCCAGGTCACACAGCAACATAAAAACATCAGTTTGTTTGCATGATGGCAAAAATAAATCATGTTAGTGTCGTGATCATTATGCCGTCTGTGCAGCACAACGTGTCTTTGATGTGCAGATGCTCAGAAACATTCCATCTATTGCTTAAAAGTTTGGAAATGGTAAGATTTTTTAAAATGCATTTTTAAAATAAGTCTATTTTGCTCATCAAGGCTGCATTTCTTTGATCAAAAGTACATTAAAATCAGTAAAATTGTGAAATATTATTATAATTTCAAATAGGTTCTTTCTATGTGAATATCTGTGAAAATGTAATTTATTTCTGTGATGCAAATCTGTATTTTCAGCATCATTATAATATAATCATTCTAATATGCTGATTTGCTGCTCAAGAAACATTTCTGAT
>NW_015552527.1:322470-324506 GCF_001515605.1 Sinocyclocheilus anshuiensis | reverse complement strand
GTGATACATTTTATTTTTCAGGATTCACAGATGAACAGAAAGTTCAAAAGAACAGCATTTATTTGGAAATCTTTTGTGACATTATAAATGTCTTTACTGTCACTTTTAATCAATTGAATGTGTACTTGATGAATAAAAGTATATATATATATATATATATATATATATCTTACTGACGTCAATTTTTTAAACAGTAGTGTATGCATTAATTTCACACATTGTTGCGTTCTAAAATGTCTAAAAAGCAATTCCTCTACAGTTTTCTCTTTCAGAAACTGCTCTTTGTTAATAATTGGAATCTTTTCTGGGAGCGTCCTAGGCTTTTTCGCGCTGATGGCCTGCACCCCAGAAGAGTCGGAGCAGAACTCCTGTCGGACAACATCTCCAGGACGCTACGCACCATATGACTAGTAAGTCAAATCTCACTAATTGTGTCTCTATTTGTTTCTCTGTTTTTTGCCATCCCGTGGTAACTAGGATTTACACAAGCTTCAGTCTGGATCCAGAACACCTGAGAAGAGATGATGCCAACCCCTCAGAGGACCTCAGATGATGCCAACCCTGAAACAACATACAGAACTACCACATTTTGCTGTAAGTTTGACTGCATCATATAATAATTGCTGTTAATAGTGTTCATCGTCTGTTTTATTACATCTTAAATTGATTTTTCCATACATTTCTGCCATATGTACATTAACTGACAGTCACCACTGATAAACTACCACTAAATATTGTAGAAACTTAATTTGCTGTAAAGTTGCTTTGCAACGATTTGTATCGTGAAAAGCGCTGTACAAATAAACTTGAATTGAATTGAATTGAATGTTGGAGCAACAGTTTGAGGGCAGTCTTTTAGAGCAAGTTATTTTAAGTTGTTGACATTATAGCAGCTACTTGCATTTTTGAGTATTTTTGAGCTGATAACAGTATAATCATGTCTCTTTCACATTATTATTGTCTGAATCCTGTGACCTGTGACTCTTCTGTCTCACATCTCCTCTTACAGTCACTCAGGGAATTGAACGGCTCCGGTCGTAATGCTAATCATGCAGATATGGAAAGATTTAGGCAGATATGATCAAGTATTCTTTTGAAACTTGAGAGGGGCCGAGACCTTTCAGACAAAATATAGAATAGATAATGAAGACTGAAGAGAAGAGAAAAGAAAAGTTCATCAAGACTCACTTTGACAAAGGCTCGTCTGAAAGCAGAAGAAGGTCTTGAAGTCTGAAGGTTATTTGGGTCTTGAAACTTTAAAAGTTTGAGGTCAGTATAATTAATACTTTTATTCATCGAGGATGCATTAAATTGATTAAAAGTGACAGTAAAGACATATATAACGTCACAAAAGATTTCTATTTAAAAAAAATGCTGTTCTTTTGAACTTTCTGTTCATCTGAATCCTGAAAAAGAAAAAACAAATATCTTAGTTTCCACAAAAATATTGTGCAGCACAACTGTTTTCAACATTGATAATAATCAGAAATGTTTCTTGAGCAGCAAATCAGCAAATCAGCAAATCATGTGACACTGAAGACTGGAGTAATGATGCTGAAAATACAGCTGCGCATCACAGAAATAAATTACAGTTTAACAGATACTCACATAGAAAACAGTTATTTTAAATTGTACAAATATTTCACTATTTTACTGTATTTTCGATCAAATAAATGCTGACTGCTGAATGGTTTAGTGTAAACTTTTCTGATTCCAATTTTTAGCCAGAAACTCACAACTCTGGTAATCCCAACATGACGTAAATGTAGCATAAATCTCTTGAGTTATGAAAGAGCAAAATCGGAGCACTTAAATGTTCCTGTAGGCCTTCAGGAGGAGATGCGTGAGGGAAAAGATTAAAGATGAAACAAACAGCACGAGAAAGAAAGACTATGATGGTGAAATATTAAGAAAAGACACTTTTTGTGCCGCAGGCAGGTAATAGAGTGAAAAACAGCCCTTATTAGAGAGTGTGTGTGTGTGTGTGCGAGAGAGTGTGTGTGTGTGTGAGAGAGAGAGAGAGTGTGTGTGTGTGT
>NW_015552527.1:314923-322425 GCF_001515605.1 Sinocyclocheilus anshuiensis | reverse complement strand
CCCGTAAACCACAAATACAAGTATGTGTGTGTGTGTGTGTGTGTGCCTGTCATTGTTATTTTTTTTATTTTTTTTATATGTCTATACTGTTTTTATTCATTTTTATTTTAGTTTTAGTTATTTTTAGTACATCAAGTTAAACTAAATGAAAATGAGAAATATTTCCTTGGCATCTTACTGAAAATAAGTTTATACTTTGTATATATTATGTATTTTTATTATTAAATTAAATATTGTATATATTTTATTATACATTAGGCCTATATATTTATATTAAAATATAATATATATTAAAATATTAATTTATATATAAATAATATATTATATTTTTTTTTCAGTTAACGTTTATGAGAAGTTACAAAAACTATTTTAGTTTTAGTTAAATATAATAATACTGATTGCTATATCAAAAGTACCAAGTCATGCAATATAGATAATTAAATATGGTGTCTTTATTCGTTCATTGATTTTCACTTCTAAATTTCTCCAGAAGAAAGAAATATGGTCGTGGAACGACATGACAGTGTCATTTTTAAGTGAACTGTCCCTTTAAGTAGTTCTGATCATAAAAACAATGCTTTCTGTGAACAGTCTGTGTGGCGTCTCTTCATTAACTTCTCAGTTTGCTCTCAGCTGATCTCAGACCAGTGTGAATGTGCTTGATCACTCTCTTTTATCCTCGCTCTCTCTGCTCACAGTGTGGTCGCAGACGTCTTGGACTCTTTTCCCCTCATCTTCATGTTTTCTCCTTGTCTTGCTTGCAAAATCATGCATATTTTAACCAAATGCCTCTGTGTTAGTTCTTCACAACAGCCGATGCTACTGAAACCGAGGCTGCATGCAAATGAACACATATACTGTATTTATTCAGCATTCTTACAGAGAAAATGCTGTGACATTAAAATATTCAGAGCGGATGCGGTGCATATTTGCATGTGCTGCTGTTTATGGTGTATAGGTTTCTGAATATTCGTATGTGCATTTATGTAAATACTGAATTACATTTGAATTCTTCTCTTTATGAATTAATTATTTTTACTTTTCTTTCATTTGTGGGTCTAAATGGGCAGAAAACAATCTGATATTGTTTATGACAAACCATGTGTTATTTTAGTAGGCATTGATATACTACTAGAGTTTTTGTTAATATTTAAAAAATTAATTTTTATATTTTCTGTTTTCAGTTTAATTTTAGTTAAGGTTTTAGTCATTTTGTTTGTTTGTTTTTTTGTCATTTTTATTATCCTTTTAAAAATGCGTCTGTATCATTTTTATTGTGTTTTTTATTTTCAGTTAATTTAGTCATTTTAGTGCATCAACTTAAAGTAAATATTTCAATACTTTATTTTATTTCAGTTAATGTTTGTTTTGTTTCAAGTAATGATTTTTTAGTTTTAGTTAAAAATAACCCATAGTTTCTCAACTAACGAAAATATGTTTGGCCATTAAGTCACGTAAATGTTATTTTTGAATGTTCAAAAAACTGTTTTTTTAATATTTAAAAAAATACAAATAAATCTTGGTTATGTGAATGTTAAAGACAACATTAAATCATAACAAGTGATGTCTGACTTCGGAAACTATAGTTCTCTTTTTAAATATGAAGAGGTCAAGCAACAGATTCATGAGTTCATCCACATTTCACAGAAAGCTTCTGGACGTGATTATAATATGAGTCAGACACTGAAGTGAGTTGTTTTTGTCTCTTTTGAGGAAGATTCATTCACTTGTTTTGCCAATGTTAGATTGTTTTAATGTTCATCCGATCTCATTCTGTAAGTGACTTTTCTTTCTGTTTTTAAGATGTTTTCTTTGGATTGTTTGACTACTCAAAAGAGAATACAGGAAAATATTACTTAATTTGTGTTTCCTGCTAGCAATATTTCACATATACAAACAAAAATCTGGCTCTAAACCTCGATTTTTGTAACAAATCCACTGAGGCAAGTTGAGTTAGAACCCATGTGCAGTTTAATGAAATCCAAACCATAAACAAACAAAACGATGATTTGAACTAAAGTTTGCAATAAACATAACATGAACTAGACTTGCCTATGAACAGAACTCACCAAACAGCAGTAGAGGGAACAAAAGAACGTGACACATGAACAAAAGGACCACATAGCAGGATCAGGCAAACACATGACAATGATAAGAGAATACAAAATAAAAGGCTAGAAAACCTAAACAATAAACAAAAAAACCCTAAAACCAGCGTGACACTTTACTGAATCTAGACGAGTACATGGAATCTATCAAAAGTTCCGTTAATCCTAAAACAGTGAAAACTGTGAATCTATATTCATTCTATGTGTCCTCTAAGGTGTAAGTTTTTTTATTTATTTATTTATTCATTTTTATTTATTAATTTTTAACCTGGTATCATATCCCTTATGAAAATTGATTTCACTACAAACAAACAAGCAAACAAACAATCAAACAAACAAAAAAACATGTACTATTGTTAAACCATGGCAACCACAAATTATCGCACTCCGATGTCCCGATCTGAATCAAAAGATTCGCAAACCCGCTCCGAAGTCCCGATCTGAATCAAAAGATTCGCAAACCCGCTCCGAAGTCCCGATCTGAATGGAATGATTCGCGAGTCGCGATCCGATTGGAGTGCTTCGAAACAGTGAATCATTTTGCAACGCAATAGTTTAACTGACTCAGAGTTTCGAAAAGTCCATGAAAGTTTTATCACAGGTTGAACTTGAATGCAAAATATATTTTAATACAGGCATTTCAATCAAATGTAATTTATGCAATATTTCAAAACTTCAACCCACTTGGGAAAATAAACCCATGACAACAGTTTAAAAGTAGCCCAATTCTGTGGGAAAAATGTGGACTTGGCAACCCTGCATCCAACAAGAGCTGCAGGAGTCAGCTTTGACTGATCACAGGTCGAGAATAAGGAGAGATGACTGACAAGACCATGCTGGAGTATTTGCTGCTCAACAGATCCTGAGCTCATTTACAAAAATCTGATCTTGTAAGATGTGCTCCCTTTACACAGAGTGCGTGTGATCGCGAAATCGAAAGTGAAAGTAAACAGCGCAAACGCTCATTCAAAAATATTTCGAAATACACCCTCCCTGATGCGTCAAAATTATACACAATATTAGAATGTTTAAAGGAGTGGACACGAAAATCATGGGAGCGAAACACATGTTGCGGGAGCACGCGGCAATGGTCAGAGATTCAGCGGGAACGGGATAAAGAAAACAGCCGAATCCCGGACATTTTGGGCAAATAAAAAATCCCAGCTGGATGCATTTTTTTTAGGTCCAAAAAGAGGACATGTCCAGGGAAAGAGGACGTATGGTCATCCTATATTAGTCTATATAGTGATATTCAATGTAAAAAGATCAAATGGGAGAAGCAGGTGAAAACAAAACACCAGGGAACATTTTATTTTATTTTTCAAACATTATGAGAATGTTACAAAAACTTTGTATGCGACTTTAGTCTCACAAGAACACATGATGTTGTTTTAGCAAACAAACACTGAAACAACTGTTTCAAAATGCTATGAATTTTATATTTATGCCTTTGCAAGATAAAGATTCAACTTGCTGTCGGTTTCTGTTTATCTATTATCTTGTGTGCAGTGCATTCTGGGTTGAAATGTCATGCAGTACCTGAATGCATTTGCTGTAATCACATTGGCTGTATGAATCAGAGAAAACATCTCCATCCTTCCCATGAAGCCATTGTACACGCAGCTGGACAGACCCAGGGCAGTGAAGCAAATCAGCATCCTACTGCAGAAACAAAATAGCACTGACTCAGTCTGAAAGAGAGATACACAGATTCCTGTAAGTCTGCTGAAACTCACTGAAACCTGATCATATAAAGAACACAAGCACATTGTCAGAGCAAGTGTGTGTTTAAGAGCCGCTGTGAACTATAATATAAGTCATTAGTGTTTTTTTCAGGCTAGTCCATTGCATGAACATTCAGAGATTTTGGTCTATTTTGCTACTGTAACATGTCTTCTTTCAGACTAGTGGAAAGAAAGCATCCTAAACACACATTTAAGGGTTTATTTTATTGCACTTTATCTATTTGCATCTCTATCTGTTTTTCCTCCACTTCAGTAACACTCACATACACCAAACTTTACAGTTTTATTCCTATCTGTATTCTGAAGATTTTTATAGAGGGGTTTGTTCATTTAACATTCACCTGATTTTATACATTTTATTCCTAAAAACTTGGTTAAAATTATTATTTTTTTTTTCTGTCTGCTGACAGTATTTTCTGATTTATGGAGTAACAAAAAGAGAAATCGTGAGAGAAGTCCAGTCTGTAAAAACTCTAATATGTCAACAAAATCAAATAAGTTTGATGTTCAGATTTATTTTCTGGAAATGTATTCAAAAATAGTGCATAGGTCATGCCTCATTTACATATTTAAGCATAACACTTCAGAAAACTTGCAATACAAAACAATTTTCCTCATGCTCTGTGATTAATCAACTGAAAAAGTATGGTTATATAAATTATTTAACATTTTTTTTTACATTTGCAATGTCTTGCCTTAACCTCATTGTCGTTTAGATAATGATTTTGCTTCAGGACAGATTTGAGTCATCTTAATAAAGTAAACAAAAGTGTCTTAATAATCTGCCCAAAATATGCAATTTTATAACTATTGCGCCATTAGAACAGACCAGCGACCGAGAACTACTAACATAGAAAACAGAAGGTATATAATACAGATGCACTTGTTTTAGTTCTCTTTTAATGTATGCATGATATTCGGGAGTAATGAATAAAAAATGGACCACAGAACCATATCCAGTGTAATTTGTATCATTGGTGCAACTGCATGAATTAATGCCACAGCGGTGTTGAGGAATCAAATATTAAGCTGCTCATAATTTAAATGACTTCAACTACTCTTGCAAAGTTACACTGAAAGTTATTTGAGGACACAATAAGCTAATAAAGTGCTGTTTACATTAGAAGCTGCTTTCTTAGGAGACGCAACTCACAGTTAATTCCATTAGAGTTTGACATAATCATATAGCTAATTTAACAGCGTAACACTATATTTGTATCAGTATTTATTCACTGCCATGCATTCTGGGCAGTGGTAGTCCTAAAAAAAAAAAAGATGGTACACGCCCCAGTTGCTCTTTCGGGAGTGAATCACTAATAAATATGCACGTCATTCCTGAAATTGTGCAGCGTGTATGTGAAAAATGAAAGTTTTAAACAAATTCTGAATGGATTATATATAGCCTAGAAAGCGCTAAAAGAGCTTTTCCTGTATAATCACTAAAAGCTGTCACTCTTAATTCATCAAAGTCCATTATAATCCATGAATCTCTCTTATTTGCATCTTTGCTTTGTTATAATAAGATGATTCGTGAGTGCTCACTGAACAAAAATGAGCGGTGAGTGGATTCTAACTTAAACGCCTCTGATTGGCTATTGCATTCAAGAAATCAACAGATATGTCTGTGATTGGCTACATGGCTCAATGCCGCAAAAACCAGCTGTAAACAGAAATCTCGATGCTGTCCAGAGTGCAAACACATATGCACTGGATAGTTCACTGAAGGTGCTTACCGGTCCTAAAGGGGATTATTATATTTGGGGGTCCTTGGCATCAAACAGTATGAAAAACCACTGATCTGTGGACAGCGTGTTCTGTCTCTCTCTCACACACAAGATGTTTAAGCGCAAGCGACTTTATCAATAAAACCGTTTCGGGAAAGCCACACATAAGCAAGTAATTCACCTTCACACACTCTCTCTGTCTTTTCAATAAATGCACAGCAACGACCCAATCCTCTGTTATTAGGTCTAAAATGACGCTTTGGAAGTCAGTTTAAGTTGAAATTACTTATACAGCTAATTTGATTATACTAAATATGCAATACACAAGAAATTATGTATAATACAACAATACAATAAAATATACAATTAATGCATCTGGCTCAAAAACAACAAATATAAGTATAGCCGTAATTAATAAAACTGGAAAGGGAACTTAATTTGTTCAGTTCTCAGATAAGCTGGACTATCGTTAGTCACTTCCCAGGTTCTTCTTCTGGTGTTGAGCTGTTGGTTAATGCCACGTCTTGTTTCTTCATGAGAGATAACCTACCGAACGAGTCTGAGATTCAGCTTGATCACCCGCCGTCACCATGTGTCTCAAACACACAGAGAATCTTCTAGTTTCTCCTCCTCTTCTCTTTCCTGACCCACTTACTGAAGCATCACGGGAGACAGAAGCCCATTATTGTGGCACTCAAACGACTCTCTAATTCACATTTAAAGAGACAGTGCTGTTTTACATAAGATCCAAATCACAGGCTCATCAGCGGCTGTCTGCTTAACTAACGTTTTTAAGATGCTGTGTGAAGTTAAAAGTAGTTCAGCTTTGAAATCTTCATTTATGTGTTTTTATTGAAAGTGGGCTCTCAGTGAAGGTCCTGTTCAGTGCTGGTTCTCCGTCTGATGTGTGTCAGTTTGACGCTGGAGGTGCGACTGATCATAGCAAACACAGATGAGAGATGACAGAGAACATTAACACACTCCTCTACATCAGTGTTTCCCAACCTTTTTTTTTTTTTTGCCATGGCACAGTTTTGATAAGTATAAAATCCCACGGCACACCACTAGAACACGGCACAACATGCATTGCTTCAAATGGCATATTAAAACTGGATATATTAAAAGTAGTGTTCACAGAAACTGAGTTTAAGACAGGACCTTTCCAACATGATTACGTCATGCATGAACACAAGCATTTGTGGTTAAAAAGGCATTTGTGATTTGACCTTCAGCCCGTTGGTCCCCATTGAAGTCCATTATATGGAGAACAATCCTGGAATGTTTTCCACAAAAACCTTCATTTCTTTGCGACTGAAGACAGAAAGACATGAACATCTCGGATGACACGGGGGTGAGTAAATCATCAGGAGATTTTTATTCTGGAAGTGGACTACTCCTGAATACTCCTCCTAAGTGACAGCAATGTTACAAAAGATTTCTATTTAAAATAAATGCTGTTCTTTTGAACTTTCTATTCATCTGTGAATCCTGAAAAATAAAATGCATCACAGTTTCCACAAAAATATTGGGCAGAAATGTATATAATAATCAGAAATGTTTCTTGAGCAGCAAATCAGCATATTAGAATGATTTCTGAAGATCATGTGACACTGAAGACTGGAGTAATGATTCTGAAAATACAGCTTTGATCACAGAAATAAATTACATTTTAACATGTATTAAACTAGAAAACAGTTGTTTTAAATGGTAGTAATATTTCAGAATATTACTGTTGTTACTGTATCTTAATTGTTACGTTTAATGTTGTAACTTTATTAACTACAATATTTATTGGATAAAGTTTTGTATGTTACATTTTATATTTTTGCTTAATTGTCTCATAATTGTTTACTGCTTAAAACATTGTTGTACGAAGTCAGCATGTGTTCAGATTGTATACGTTCATAGAGATCTTGCCTTTCAAC
>NW_015552527.1:313857-314813 GCF_001515605.1 Sinocyclocheilus anshuiensis | reverse complement strand
TGCCATGGCACAGTTTTGATAAGTATAAAATCCCACGGCACACCACTAGAACACGGCACAAACATGCATTGCTTCAAATGGCATATTAAAACTGGATATATTAAAAGTAGTGTTCACAGAAACTGAGTTTAAGACAGGACCTTTCCAACATGATTACGTCATGCATGAACACAAGCATTTGTGGTTAAAAAGGCATTTGTGATTTGACCTTCAGCCCGTTGGTCCCCATTGAAGTCCATTATATGGAGAACAATCCTGGAATGTTTTCCACAAAAACCTTCATTTCTTTGCGACTGAAGACAGAAAGACATGAACATCTCGGATGACACGGGGGTGAGTAAATCATCAGGAGATTTTTATTCTGGAAGTGGACTACTCCTGAATACTCCTCCTAAGTGACAGCAATGTTACAAAAGATTTCTATTTAAAATAAATGCTGTTCTTTTGAACTTTCTATTCATCTGTGAATCCTGAAAAATAAATCAGCATATCAGAATGATTTCTGAAGGATCATGTGACACTGAAGACTGGAGTAATGGCTGATGAAAATTCGGTGCTGCATCACAGAAACTAATTATATTTTAAAATAGAAAACCAATATTAGAAATTGCAATAATATTTCACAATATTACTGGTTTTTTTTTCAGTATTTTTGATCAAATAAATGCAGCCTTGGTGAGCAGAAGAGACTTCTTTCAAAAGCTCTCAAACTTTTGAATGATACATAGTGTATGTATTTAATATATATTTAAAACAGAAATATTGCCTCCTTACATAATTTTAGTTTATTTAATTTGTAGTCTAGTTAACTAGTTTATCAAAAGGGCTGCAGTTGATCTTCTGTAACTCTTGTACCTGCAGTGTCATGTGATCGTCCTCATTAATTCAATTCAATTCAAGTTTATTTGTACAGCGCTTTTCACGATACAAATCATTGCAAAGCAACTTTACAGCAA
>NW_015552527.1:311914-313542 GCF_001515605.1 Sinocyclocheilus anshuiensis | reverse complement strand
ATAATGATCTTTAAAAAAGCATCATATGACCCCTTTAAAGGAACATTCCGTTTTAGAATTTTGCAAACATTATGGGAATGTTACTTTTAAATGCTCTCTGAACATTTAAAATCGCTAGATGAAGTAAAATGTATTGCAATCTGTTCATCGTTTTTTTTTGAGAATATCCCCCTACAGCAAAAACCAAACAAACATTTGTGGCCAAAATATATTTTAAATATATGTTTATATAAACAGTGAAGCTCAATTAAATATATTTTTGAAATAGAAAATATATTTAATTTCAACCTTCATATACCAAAATATATTTCAAATTGTATTTCAGGGGCAAGAAAATAAATTTCCATCCTTACATTTAGGCTAAATGATTTATAAAGACGTTATAATTTAAAAAAAAAAAATTTAATATGTAAAAAATATGTAAAAGCACTTTTTCTTGTTTTAAGCATAAACTAATTTCAACTAATTTAATTTTGATAAATAAATCTTTCATTCATTTTCCTTTTCAAGTGAATATTTGTTTTAGATTGTACTGTGTACATATGTTATGTATATATAAATACACACCCATGCATGTATATATTTAAGAAAAATATATTACGTTTATATATTAAATATATATATACATGTAAATATTTTCAAAAATATATACTGTATGGGTGTGTATTTATATATAAATGTACACAGTACACACAGATATATTATGTAAATAAAAACATTTATTTTGGATGCGATTAATCGCGATTAATTGTTCGACAGCAGTAGTATTTTTATTTTCAAAAACATACAAAAAATTACCAAAAATGTTTTGGTAGAAAACATAATTACGTAGATATATTTTGAAATATATTTTAGCAAATTTATATTTTTAGCCTTTTTTTTTTTTTTTGCATATATTTATTTATTTATTTAATGGGAAAAATGGGGGACTATGGGAACTTAGTCTGAATGATTATGTTTTGATTTAGTATCTATATCCAGTGATTATAAACCAGGTTACAGAGCTGGGAATGTCTTGGTGAAAGCGTGAGGAGATCCTGTAAAGAAGCAGCTGATCGACTGTGAAAGCATGTCTCACATCAGATGACACAGAAGAGCCCTGCTCCAGGTTTTGTCCCCTAATGAGTCGATGGAGAGCTTTGAAATGTCACGCTTATGTAAGACGTGCATCAGACGAACACACCTCGGAATAAACCTTAAAGAGCCAGTCTGAAGAGACACAGAATAGAGGAGTGAAACTCTTCTAAAGGAAGACAACAGAGGCTGCAATCTGAATCCTGTCCTCCTCCTAAACTAATTTTATGTCTCTAATCTGTGTATTTCTGTGTATTTCCCTTCAAAATGAACTGTTCTGTTTTAGGCAACATCAAAAACAGTATAATTATAGCTTTTATTGATGTGGATTCTTAGTAATATTAGTGGCATCAATGATACGTTTTGCTTCATATTTCAGACATTTTATGCTTCAGTTAGAGTTAAATTCCTCCAACAATGGCCCCTGTGGATTTGATTTATATAATTATACATTTAGAGGTTTTCATCCAATATTCACTGATACATTCAAAATACACACACACTCACTCTCACTCTCACACACACACACTTACACACACGCACACTCACTCACA
>NW_015552527.1:309219-311894 GCF_001515605.1 Sinocyclocheilus anshuiensis | reverse complement strand
ACACACACTCTCACACACACACACACACACACACACACACACACACACACACACACACACACACACAAATAAGATATTTTGAAGAATTTGGGAAACCAAACAGTTGCCGGTAGCCATTGACTTCCATAGTAATTTTTTCCCCCTACTATAGAAGTCAATGGGAACTGTCAACTGTTCTGTTACCAACATTCTTCAAACTATCTTCTTTTCTGTTCAGCAGAAGAAAGAAACTCATACAGGTTTAAAATAACTTGAGGTTGAGTAAAAGATGACAATTTCATTTTTGGGTGAACTGTCCCTTTAAGAAGTGCACATCGCTTCAACAGTCATAAAACACGTCTTTGACTCTCTATGCATTGGTGATCAGATGGTTAAGGATGTGTGAGCTTGTTGGGGATGATCTATGAAGTTACTGATCAACGCTGCTCTGAAAGCGCTGAAAGACAATTAAGCTGAGGTTACTTCCGAGAGTGTGCTGAGGCCTGCATTAATGAAAGGCTTCTGCTAATTGCCAATTAACACTCAAACGTGGTTGATAAGCCTTTGCAGATCTGTTATTGTGGTCGAAGAAGGCTGACATTATGCTGTAGAGAGTTAGGATGCAGTTTCGAAGTAATTTTACTGTTATAATGGAGTTTTGAGTGGTGTTTTAAGTTCATTACAATTTTCAATTTCAATTTTAAAGTACTTTACTGGCATGATTGTGGTAATATTGCCAAAGCATTAGACACCAAACAAGTAATGACAAGAAAAAGACGTATACAATATAAATAACAAATAATGATTAAATTAAAACGATGATTCATGAAATAAAAATCACATTCTAATATATATAGTCTGATTATAAGTGTTGTTGAAAAATGAATTTTCTGCAATATTTGTAATACTTTTGGTTATATAATAAAAAACATTAAAAAAGCATATTTTCTTTTATATTTTTCCTCTTTAAGGCAGAAGTCAAATACAGTAGCAAATACCAGTAATGCGCTCTCTATCTTTTCACTTTGAGACACATAAAAGACACATAGACATAAAAAAAGAGGCATAGATGCATTAAAAAACAAAAACAAAAAACAATAGTAGCATAAACAAGGTTATCATAGTTAAACTAAGCAAAAACTATTTTAAAAAAATGTTACTTGAAATAAATATTAAAATATTAAATAAAATATTATTACATTTTAATTATTAAAATATTATTTTATAATAAATAAAATATAAAAAAACTTGATGCAATAAAATAAATAAAACTAGGACTGAAATAAAGACTATAAAAATATTTTACAATTATTAAAAAAAAAAAGAAGTTAGTATATTTGTATAGCACATTTAAAAACAACTAAAGTGCTTTCTATTGAAACAAAATTCCAACAGCTTAAATAACAAAATCCAAAAAATCTGTAAAACAAGGTACAATCGACTAAACATAAAGAATATATCTCAATGAGACTAAAATAACACTGAGCCTAATGAGAGAAGATTATCAGTGGAAAGTCCTAAATTAGAGATGAATGTCAGACTCATAGCCTGTTTGCTCTGACATATGGTCATATGAGCTCACGTCTCGACTCGTGCCCATTGATTTCTCTCTCACCCTATACTGAAATACATGTGGGAAAAAAACTCAATAATATACAGTAAATGTAAAAAAAGAGAGATGAACAGAAATTCATCATGAATAAAAAAAAAAATGAATTTTTTTTAGCTTAGCATCACGCAGTGGAAATCAATGTGCACTGAGATGCTGTCTATGTAGAGTGTTTCAAATCAGTCACATATGAGGTGAGGCCCATTTCAGTTAGGGTGCTGCCTTATGTAGACAGCAGACCACAAAGCAGCTCACAAGGTTTTGAAACAGAGCAAAAGTTGGGTTCCGGAAGTAAGAATGCCATTCATTTGCCCAACAGTTCCAAAAGGGAGTTCTGGCAACGATGCCACGGAAGAACCATTTTTGAGAACCTTTTAGTGAAGAGATCTTAAGAGAACCCTTTTTTTTTTTCTGAGTGTGAACATTTCAATAACCCTTACGAAAAAAAGGTTTATTCAAGTGTGCTATTAGTATACTTATTTTAAACTAAAAAATAGGAAAGTATACTTTCAGTCTACTTTTTATTTACTTATACTTAAAATGACATTTAAGTATACTTGACTTATACTTAGAAAAAGTCGAAACATATTTGAGCTATAGCTACTTGTGCTCCGTGACTCCGTGTTTTCATTGTTATATGGTAGGGGGCGCTAGTACACATCTTCTACACAAGAAACAGATGCTTCCACTTGTAATCTAACACGATCATTAGACATAAAACAGCATCAAAACTGTGTAGCACCTTATGGAATAAAATGAGCTTTGGGGTGTTGACTCCATCTGCGTTTTTTTTATCATTCTGAATCCAATTCATAGTCTTTTTTCAGCTTTTTGTTCAAAATGTTGTTTGTTTATTTATGAAACTTACCCACATTCAAGTGTTTACAAAAAAGAATGCATGACGCTAGAATAAAATGTTTTTGTTTACAAGCAGATACCCTGTTCTTTCTTTTGATGTTTTGCATGTTCAGATATTCATATAACAAAATATATGTAGGCCATGAAAGTTTTGTAAAAATGATCAGAAATGCTGGCAGTGGCTGGCAGCCTTATTTTTAATTTTTTTGTAAATGCTGGCAGGGGAAAG
>NW_015552527.1:305709-308716 GCF_001515605.1 Sinocyclocheilus anshuiensis | reverse complement strand
AAAAAAAAATTTTTTTTTTTTTTTTTTCCTAGAGGGTCTGTTTTTTTATTTTGATGTTTTGCATGTTCAGATATTCATATAACAAAATATATACAAATTAATACCTAAATAGGGACATACTTAAAGTATGACGTAAAGTTCACTTAAAAAAAAAAAAACTTGAGAGTATACTTGCAGTATAAAACTACTAAACGAGTAGTTTACTGAGACTATACTTACTAAAAATGCTACAAGTATTTAATTAGTAAACTATCAGTATACCTATAAGTTCACTTTTAGTATAGTTGCAGTACAAACTAAAAAAACTTGAGTTGTGCACTCAGTTTACTACTGTTATACTTAAAAGTATACATTTATATACTAAAAAGTGGGCCAATTTAGTTCCAAGGAGTATTGAAATAGTACACTTACAAGTATACTACTAGTACACTGATATTTGTATACACTGATATAAAAATATACTTGAACTTGAAGTATACTTAATAAAATAAACTTGAAGTATACTTCTCTTTGGTAAGGGAATCTAAAGAACCTTTTGTGAAATGGAAAGTTTCCGTGGATGTTAAAGGAGCTTCATGGACCATCAATGCGGACAAAGAACCTTTATTTTTAAGAGTGTATAAGATAATTGATTTTTAACAATAACTTATAAACCATTAAAGACAGACCTAAGGTGAGCTGTAAGGTTGTTAACTGATGGAAGCAGTCAGTGTGCATTATTTCAACCTATTTTTTAAATAATCATGTTTAACAGCAGAATTCCCAGTGAAAACTACATTACCCATAATCCTGCAGTGAAATCTCCACCAATCAGAGAATCGAAACAAGCAAACTGTGCCAAAAGTAACTCTTTAGCTCCGCCCACCTGTATGAATCACTGCAAATAATGTAAGAGTCAGAGTTTTATGCTCTCAAACTATTTATATGTTTGTGGTGCATATTTTGCAATAAATGTAATATACATAATTTCTTTAAATCAATAGTTTGTCATTCTAAAGTACACAGTATTTCCTTTGTCTTTTTGATCAGTTTTCAAATCCTTAGTTTGCTAAGTTGTGATTCACCTCGTTGGTTGATTTTTGAATGAAAACTTTTTAAAAACCCTGTGTGAAAAATACCGCTGACACCAAGGTGTTGCACTCTTTAACTTTTTGTAACTCTTCTGAATGACATCCGTTCCCTGCTCACTCAGTCACTAACAAACAGATTCTGTAATTGAGGATATTAAACTACATTGAAGCTTTTCTCCTGAGGTGTGTCGTGAATTGTCTCACACAAAGAGCTGTTTGTTCTCTGCCGTCTCTTTGTTAATCTCTCGGTATCTCTGCAGCAGGTGAGGCCACAGGACGCATGCAGTCGTGGGAATCAGCTCCAGTTCTTTGGCAGAGAATGACAAACCTCTTAACCTCGGGGACTGAGACAAGCTTGGAAAACAAACACGGGCATAAAGGAGGATGCAGAGAGCGAAAGAAAACAGAATTTATACCTGGGAGAGAGTGATTCGGAGAGGATGATGAGAAGCGCAGAAGCAGATATGGAAGATTAATCATCAATAAAAGAAGCCAGGGAGAACAGAGCGCGAGAGATGGAGGATATCGAATCGAAAAAACACAGACAATTGACGATGTGGAGCCAATAATGTGGCAAACGCTCTCAGTGGAAAGTGTGTTTGCATTATGCATGCATGTCCCGATGCTCTCCGTTTTCAACCGCTTATATCATGCTTTAATTTGTTTCACATGATTTGTTTCCCAACGCAGTGAGCATTAAGATACAGTGACTCTAAACAACTAAACTTCATCACTGAAACAAACTACACACAGTTAACTGCTGGTCAATATCATAACTACTAGACGTGTAGTTTTTCCCCATAGACCGCGGCTGCGCTGCTGATACGGTGTGATGTTGAATTCATGAAACTCTTGTCACAGCAGAGGCAGATGGAGGGTAGACTCTTAATTTTCTACCTTTTCCCCCAAAATATCCTCTTAGCAGCATCTGAGCAGAGATCTCAAGTGTCTTTGATGTTTAATGCATAGGGATGCCTTGTGCCTGGGGATGAGAAAGAGCATACAAATAAGCCTTTATGATTATTACAGACAGATAGATAGAATGATAAAAAGAATAAAAAGAATGATAGACAGAACAATAGATAGATAGATAGAGATAGAGCGAGAGAGAGCGAGAGAGAGAGAGAGACAGACAGACAGACAGACAGACAGACAGACAGAACCATCGAAACCACAAAAACATACACTTACCTCAGCCTAAAAATTACTCCAACAGGTAACTTTACTTTGGCTGTGAATGAGCTCAAAGAGAAAGCTCAAAGGGCTTTCTATGCCATCAAAAGATCAATTAAAATTGACATCCCAATCCAAATCTGGCTCAAACTTTTCAAATCAGTAATTGAACCAATTGTATTATATGGCAGTGAAGTCTGGGGTCCACCTATAAAATTTGATTTTTTAAACTGGGAAAAACATCCAATTGAAAAAATGCATTTAGATTTCTGTAAAAGAATACTCAAAGTCCAAAGAAAAACACCAAATAACGGATGCAGGGCAGAATTAGGCCAATACCCTCTCCTTCTAAACATCCAAAAAAGAGCCATCAAATTCTGGAAACACCTAAAGACAAGTGACCCCAGCACATACCATTATAAAGCCCTGAAACACCAAGAGCTGAGCCTCACGAAGAGTCCCCTCCTTCAGCTGGTGCTGAGACTGACAGAGATCAGCCAGCCTCAGAACTCACACTCACTCTCAACCATTCGGCCCACACAGATCATCAACACAGAGAAACACAAGTACATCACACATTGGACAAACACCATTAAAAACCAGCACAAATTAGAATGTTATTCGGCACTAAATCGAGAGTACACCACGGCAAGCTACCTGAGCACAATGACTGATGTGAAGCTCAGGAAAACACTGACGATGTACAGACTCAGCAAGCACAGTCTGTCTGTAGAGACGGGCCGGCGCAGACAAACCTGGCTCTC
>NW_015552527.1:283010-305687 GCF_001515605.1 Sinocyclocheilus anshuiensis | reverse complement strand
AGAGAGAGAGAGAGAGAGAGAGAGAGAGAGAGAGAGAGAGAGAGAGAGTGTGAGTGTGAGTGTGTGTGAGTGAGAGTCCGGATAAGTGCATGGGATCGGATGTGATGTATTTATCAGTGACAAAGCAATCTTCATATTCATCCTGTGTGCAAACTAAGGCTAAAAGATGCATTGAAAACAGCACAGGGACCACCAGCTTTAAGTGTTTGTTCTTGCATGAATATTGTTTGAAACCCCCATTTATGGATCCAATTTACTAGCCTAATTCAAAATAGTCATGCATATTAATCTATTTTACAGTAGCATGAATAAACGTAGAAATGCTTATAGGTTTTAGAAATGCAAATAGCACACAACATCAGTTTAGGAAAGGATTATCTGCTGGAACACGTGTAAGAAGAAACTGACTAAAACACCGAAAAGAAGCTAATTTCTTGCTCGTCCACGGTTGTGGTTGTGTTAAATGATAATTTCCAGAGCTCCTGTTAAGCGTTATACACACAATGACAGAATTATTGTCACTTGATTAACAACAAAACAGCAAACACTTCATTTTCTAGACAGCAATGGGAGAACAGACCCTAATTCATCAATGTATAATGTCAAAACATACTGATTAAATTAAACATGCCTGAAGACTCATGGACAAAATTAAGAAGTAATCAGAATCCACAAAGGAAGCGCAGAGTGAGTTTCAATTTCGGCCTGAATCACATTTCATTAATTAAGGGTACAGTTTGATTAATGATAGCATGCGTGTGGAAAAGTGAGAGAGAGAGAGAGAGAAAACATACTGAACATACTGTACGTCTGTCTCTCACAGCTTCATGAGTTTGACATTTACTGAAGTCAAATGATAAATATCCTTAGAGCATCCAAAGTTTTCTTCCATACTGCATGAAGGACGCATTTTAAGAAAACTAAATCTGAATAACCTATGTTTACACAGCAGAAGATACAATTTCCAATGCATTTTGTAGAAACTTTTATCCAAAGCGACTTGCGTTGAATTGAAGGTAAACATGTTATCATGCATTCCCTGGGAATCGAACCCATGACCTTGGTGTTGCAAGCTTCATGATCTAATGTTTGAGCAAAAGAATGACATATTCACACGTGGTTTGGTTACAAAAGACAACCGTATTGACTATCTGAACATTTAGGAGTTGAAAACACACTTTGAGAGCGAGTTTGGCATTATTGGCATTATATATATGAAAACATTATTTCTGAATGTTCTATGAATGATCAAAACGTTCAGTTTTTTTAATGTTTTAAAAACATTTTTGTATGCAAACGTTACTTCCTGTTTGCACCATGAGAAGGTGATGGCTGCATCAAAGCTCTTAAACGAAAGGCTGGTAAAGTATCTTAACATAAAGATATGATAAAGATGTTTGGTACATGTTAACTTTAAGGTGTCTAGTATTAATATATGAATTCACAATTATTCAGTTTTGTTGGGTGTGGTCATAGAATGAGTAAACATATATTGATGGCAACAGTAGTGACCGGTGAGATAATAATACAGCGCATAGGTTTAAATACAAGTGCAGTTGTTAGTGAAGGTTGCACTAAAATGTTGCAATGACAAAATATTGCACTAAATTAAAAGTTACAAAAAAGTAGCTAGCCGCACACTGAATCCAATGCAGACTGGAAAAGTCTAGAAAAAACATATATATATATATAAAAAAAAAAAAGGATTTTGTTTTTAGGATTTGGAGTGCTACAACATTTTCTTAAGTCTCACTAAATTAAAAGTTCAAATGTTACAAATAAGTTACAGTATTGATGTTGTAATACTTGTATTTTGAAATACGTGTTCCTATCAGTGTTGTATAAGGGATTTTATGCATAATAAAAACAACCCTAGAATGTGATCAAACAGAGATATATAAAACTTTGATGACTGCAGAAATATGTTAATTCAGTGACCGACCACAAAACACCTTTTCTAAAAAAAAAAAAAGAAAAAAGAAAGAAAAAGTTATTATTTCAAAGGGTTACTAATGACACGTAATTTGGATATTTTCATGTCTGGGAAAAATGTGTGATTAAACGGGTTAACTTGGTTAGCTGGTCACAGACAGAGCACTAGTAGTCACCGTTGATAGTAAGCACGGCTGTCAATCACGAACACCGAATGAACGGAGCTCTCGTGAAGCGACAGGAGCAACCGGAGGCAAATACTGCTCGGAACTACGTTTCTTCGGATGTTATGTGAAGATCAATGTCTCTGTGGACTCGGTCGGTCAGCTCATCCTGATATTTCAGAGAAATGCCCGTATTTACACGGCGCCACAGGTAAGAGAAGACGCGCTTCAGCTTTGACTGGATCTCGGAGGTGTCCGCTGAACTCGACGGTAGTGTGTTACGCAGTTACTTTAACCTTAGATATGAGCTCGTTTTTAATAAGAATTTGCAAATTAAATGTTCCCAAGTTGAATGAAATGTAAACACGATTCGA
This sequence comes from Sinocyclocheilus anshuiensis, assembly GCF_001515605.1. Classification (NCBI taxonomy): domain Eukaryota; kingdom Metazoa; phylum Chordata; class Actinopteri; order Cypriniformes; family Cyprinidae; genus Sinocyclocheilus; species Sinocyclocheilus anshuiensis. Next base: position 303,217 of record NW_015552527.1, on the reverse strand, counting down.
ATGAAGCTTTGTGGAGTATTGTTCTGGCCAAATCCTGTTTTGATGTCTCGTAGTCGTATTTAATATTTAATTCACACAACAACAGTTTCAGCAGTTTCATCCATGCAAAGCGCAGTTCTTATTGAGTTATCTATTGCAGAATGAAAAATATTGTCATTTAATGTAAATATGCCGATGTGTCACATGTCTTATGTTATCTAGATAGTGAGAAGCAGAATGAAACTCATTCATCAGAGCGTTAGAGCGGTTTGGCTGACATATGTTCATGTTTTCTTGTCATAGTCATGGGCAAATTCACTTTAATGGCACATTATGCAGTTGAGTTTTTGATTAGATTTGGCAAAAAAATTTTTGTCTTGCATTGCTTTCTTTTATTGTAATTGCACTCTATGCAGTGTTAATCCTGCGTAATGCTTTGTGCCTATATGAAGTATTAATGCATTTCCATTGCTTTTGGGACAGATTTTTATTTTTTTTATTTTTTCCAAAATTGGCAAGGAGCAGTTCACATCATCTTGTAATTTAGCAGATCACTTGGTTTGTATTAGAATGTGTTACGGTCAGGGATAAGATGTGATATAGTGTTATAGTCATGTATGTGCTGAAGTTGCTCCCACAGCGGCTCTTGAGTCAAGCATGACACGCAGGGCAAATGTAGGATTGGGAATGAACAGGATTAATTTAAATGACTTTTTTAGAATAGAGTTGTGGGAACATCGCCTCAATTTATCATCAAAATTCCAGAACCGGGATTTTGAGAGTGTCACATTCCCCCGTCACATCCGGAGAGTGTGAGGATGGAGAGGTCGATCAGGCACTCAATAAAACTGCTGAATTCTCATATTGGACCTGGATTTACTAGTTCTGGAAAAAGTAGAGTGAAAAACATCATATAGAGATGTTTAATAATATATATTAGTGCTGGGCGGTATGACCAAAAATTTATATCACGGTATTTTTCAAAATTATACCGATTTCACGGTTATAAGCATTATTCCACAGTATTAAGACGTTTTTAACTTCAAACCATTGCTTGATCTGTGCAGATCTCTCCTGATTCAGACCAGAACACTTTTTCACTGGAGGAAGCCTTATTATGGATTATGGACTCTATGGTATTTTAGTTAAAAATGTCTTAATGCTGGATTAGTTTCAGCTTTTGTCTTCTCCAGATGTTAACTGATGGACGAGTGGTGTGGATTACTTGTGGATTATTGTGATGTTTTTATCAGCTGTTTGGACTCTCATTCTGACGGCACCCATTCACTGCAGAGCATCCATTGCTGAGACACTGATGCAATGCTACATTTCAATTCGTTCCCACGAAGAAACACAAAAAACTAAAACTAAAAAAAAAAACACAAAATTACTAAAACTTTGAAATGAAAAGAGAAATTAAGAAATAAAATCTAATTCAAAATATTAACAAAAACTATAATACATCAGTGATACTAAAATAACACTGATTCCCACTTCGCCTGGTCATTCATGTGTTCAGTATTCCTAAATCATACAACATTTCTGACTCCACTTGAAGGCCATGTAAGTGGTGGGATTAATTTTTACCTGTCAATTTATTGTCTGGAGCAGTTTATTGTACTGTAACCCAATGAATATAGTGATGCTTGGCTTGGCAATCTAATTGCAGCATTTCAGAGTGTCACAGGGCAAACCAGCAATCTAGTTAAGACATAACTAAACCCTGAGTAACAGCTGGGTTGAGAGGTTGATCTGAATGACGGCCATATTCTGTCCTACTGAAGGTCAAAAATAAGATAATGAAGCCACCCCAGGGACACGGGCTATCATCATTGATGGCCTCTGTAAAGCACCAACTCCATCAGTCTTACAGGCTTGATTGGCCATCAATCACAGTATCTCTGGATGGCGCGGTGGGAGGGTTGTCATATTGCTCTACGCGATCAACCGCCTCTCCATATCTCCACGAGAGGATGAATCTCTCTGGCTCTTCCAAACCAGCAATCTAGTTAAGACATAACTAAACCCTGAGTAACAGCTGGGTTGAGAGGTTGATCTGAATGACGGCCATATTCTGTCCTACTGAAGGTCAAAAATAAGATAATGAAGCCACCCCAGGGACACGGGCTATCATCATTGATGGCCTCTGTAAAGCACCAACTCCATCAGTCTTACAGGCTTGATTGGCCATCAATCACAGTATCTCTGGATGGCGCGGTGGGAGGGTTGTCATATTGCTCTACGAGATCAACCGCCTCTCCATATCTCCACGAGTACACTGTAAAAAAAAATCTGTAAAATGTACGGTAAAAAACTTAACAGGTTTTTACTGTAGCATTTTTACAGTCTTTTACCGTTAAATTCACGGTCATTTTTTACAGTGTAGAGGATGAATCTCTCTGGCTCTTCCTCCAGTTTTAGCTATGTGGGACTGGTCTTGATTTCAGTTTTCTAGCTTCTCTGCCTTGACCTTTTGGTTCTTTGCAAACTTGAGTGACAAATCGTGCAGAAAGTGTGACAGCTGATCCATTATTTCTCCTCATACGTCCTCCCCGGTGTATAAGCCTGCACTTGAATGAAAGATCCTTTGGGATTTTGCACTGTTGTAAGAGGATACGTTTCTGGATTGAGGTGTTCCCATCAGGTCAGAGTTACCATAATTCTGTAAAGATGACAAGTGAGAAATAATACAGATTGGCTCCGATTTTTGGTGATTGTTTTGATCTAAATCCTAGGAGGACATTCATGTCTGAATGAAAGAGTTCCAATTTTCCTTTCTGTTATTTCATGCAAGGACCTTTCAAATCTGGTTATTTTTTCCCTCAAATTCTGTTTTTCTTTTTAATTTTTCTGGATTAAATTTTGAATGGCTTAATTCATTTTTAATTATCAAACCACATTTCTACTCAAATTCATTACTCTGTTACAATTTTTTTGATTTATTAAAACGTATGAGAGTGGCCTTTTAAATGTTTCATTTTTTCCAAAATTATGTGTTAACATTTTTCTGGATTCCATTTTTAATTGCTTAATTCATGTTTTTTATCATCAAACCATATTTCTAATCAATTAAATTAATTACACTGTTACAAATCGAGAGCAGCCTCACCTTGGCCAGATCTTCTGGAAATCACCGCTGGCTCTGATGTCTCTATAGTGGTTAAACATGAGATATAATTCGTTTTGGGTAAATCTAATGGGCAATCTTTGGTTTCATTAATCTATAATTTGTTCCAGAGCAAATAGTTTTGGCTGAGGGCAAAATCTCATACACGTTATATTTTATGTAACTTTAATGCTGTATTTCAGAGCGCTGCCTTTGTACTTTTGACTGAATTGTCTAGCAACTTTTATGATGGCTGTTGTTGTTGTTTATTATTCAATAAATACAGTAATATTGTGAAATATTATTGCAATTTAAAATAATGTTTTTTAATATATTTTAAAATATAATTGATTCCTGTGATCAAAGTTGAATTTTCAGCATCATTACTCCAGTCTTCAGTGTCACATGATCCATGTTTATCCTTTTTATATTGTCTCACATCATGTTAATGTTGAGAAAAACAATAATATCCACATGCTCGGGTGAAAGTTGGCTCCTCAGTCTGATAGCAGTAAGAACGCACACCGACACAGACATTCCCAAGACACAAAGATAACAGTGTGCTGAGCAAAGTTTCTTACAGCGCTTTGTGTTTTCTGGAGCAGCCTCACCTTGGCCAGATCTTCTGGAAATCACCGCTGGCTCTGATGTCTCTATAGTGGTTAAACATGAGATATAATTCGTTTTGGGTAAATCTAATGGGCAATCTTTGGTTTCATTAATCTATAATTTGTTCCAGAGCAAATAGTTTTGGCTGAGGGCAAAATCTCATACACGTTATATTTTATGTAACTTTAATGCTGTATTTCAGAGCGCTGCCTTTGTACTTTTGACTGAATTGTCTAGCAACTTTTATGATGGCTGTTGTTGTTGTTTATTATTCAATAAATACTATTTTATATTCATAGTAGTATTTAGTATTGAGAAACAGTGTGTGTGTGTGTGTGTGTGTGTGTTCATGATGGTAATTCAAGTGACATTGTTCCGCCATTAGATGGCGACAAGAGACTGTTTTACAAGTCAGCAGTAAAGACTTTTATATTGAAAGAGACTGAAATGGAAGTTATTTTTACTCAACAACAGCTTGTAAGATGCAGTTAACAAATGCACTGAGCAGAGCTGTCATCGGAAATCACCCTTAACAGATGAAAGATAGTACGACAAAGATATCGCTTTCCTCAGCGGACATTCAATCTCATGTTTTATTGTGAATATGAGATTGAGCTGAAGAATGAATGCTGTGTCAGATGCAGGTAATCACACTCTCAGTCCATCTCTCTCTCACAATACTCTACATAATTCAATGAGCTTTTAATACAGTAATACAATAAGCTTTTAATGAAGCAACACAACGTTCCTTCATTACTAAAATTCTAAAGTAACGTTTTTGAATTAGTAACAGATCTTGAGCTCAGCTGTTAAACTGTCAAGCAGAGATTTGAATCTGTGGCGGTAGGAAGTAGTTCTGCACAAAAGGGTTTTTAAAGACACTCTGTTGTTGTTTTTCTTATATATTTACACACTCGTGCCGTTAAACTGCACAAAGATAACAGTGTGCTGAGCAAAGTTTCTTACAGCGCTTTGTGTTTTCTGTTCTTAAAGCACTCTCCATCCAGGAAACTAAAAGGAAGCATAATCCTATGTCTCAAGATCATTTCTGTATTATTAATCAAATAAATGCACCCTTTGGGACAAAAATGGGATCTTTTTACTAAATTTTACTTGGATCTTAAATACAAAACTAATTAAATAAATATATCATTCATAGTATATTGTATTATATTATTCTCAGGAGATATTTTTAGGTCAACATGAAATGCTGTCCAAAATGCACTTTTTAAGGGTGAGGCATGATTTAATCCAGTTTATATCATAAAATTGGGAGTATTAGTGAGGAACCACCTTAATATTAGGGATGGGCATTTTTAATAAATATTGTATTCGAACATTTGGGCGCATAAAAAAATTAATATTTAAATACTTGTTTATTTAAATGACGTTTAACGAGTAAGACGTTATTTGTTAATAATCAAGTTTTTGTCGCCATTTCTGAACAAGCTTATAATTAGGCATCATGCACAACAATGTTCTACGACAATGTTACGTTATATAGACGTTATGTCTTTAAGTTTTCTTTTAGTTGAAAACGTGTGTAAAAATAAAAAATTATATATATACATATATACTGTATATATTTCACTGATTCATTTGATCAAAAGTAATTCCATTTAGTAATTCCATTTAGGATTTAACATGGATTCCCTGCATTTACGGCCAGCAAAGCAACACGTAGTAAAACTCAAATAGTGTTTTTATTTTTCAAATACCCCTGATATAAATATCAGTTGTCACTCTATATATCTCAATAATACAGTATGTCTTAAGGCTGGAATACACTACACGACTGTGTGTTTCACTCAGAAACAGTGAAAGTAAAGCTTCTGGAAACAAACGCTCCTCAAAAGATCCTGAGGATCAGATTTGAGACTCTAAAACATGATTGATGGAGAATCAAGTAAAGCTGAGCTGCTTCAGTCCAGTAAGAGTTCATCTGGAGATATTACTGCAGTTATTCTGACCTTTACTTGATCAAAATCAGTCAAGATTTGACAGCAGAAAGACACGAGAAGCAATAGTATACAATAGTTGCTCATGTTAAATTTTTAGGATAAAGGCATCTGTTTTGGACCTGAAAACCAGACGATTATGCATTCCGCCTTTTCTGCAGCCGGCCGTGTGAGCTAGGCAGGTGCGGGTCAAAGGTCACTGATCTTTGAATAATATCGGTCTTTAAATGCAAGATTACCTGATGCATACTCGCACTAGTTCCACTTTAGCACAATCAAATATACTTAAGTATATCTTTAGTTGGACTTCAGCACAATTAAAGTGCATTAAGTACAAATGAGCTTTAAGTATACTAGTTTAGTGTACCAAAAGTGCAATAGCAGTTGTAATTTTTTATGTAAGTGTATCTACTTAGCATGAAATAAATGTATTTCAAGTGCATTTTAGTATATTTATTTTTCACTAGTCAGTTGATAAACCCATAATTAACTGTTTGGTTTCTACAACGTTCGCTCATGAGCAAAAATCTGCCTTTGAACTGGAAAGAAATAAAGACTTGACGTTTATCGTGATAATTAGGATATCGACTTCTGTGAGGTATCAAAGGATTCTGTACTCGTATCTTTATTTTGCAGATTTCTGCTGCATATGTTTTTCTTCCCTAGTTGGCAAACAGCAAGAGTCGAACCCTTCTGGATGAACCATCTGGATCTCTGATATCTCTGTGTGACAGAAACAAAACAAAAGCGAGTCCAGTGCAAGGCAGCGGTTTCACGAAGCTGGAATTATGATTTCTGTTAATTACCTTAATCTGAAGCTTAGTGTTTCTGGGAGAGTGGTTATGGAGATTATTGCATCTCATACACTGTTACTGTGTTTCAATTAGGATTTTGGCTTCCAGTGATCATGAACACAAGATACAGTAATTGAGATAAAACCATTGGGTTTCACAGTGATGCTCTAGTTTTGTTTTGTGTTATAAATCCAGCGCATCTCTTGCTTTACAGCAGTGCGCTTTCATCCTTTCCTAATTGTTAAGTTCTTCCACCACATCATAGTTGATCTTATGTATAACTAATTTAAATGTATTTATTTTTTTACATTATTTGTTTAAATATGTATATATTATTTATGTCTTTTTATTTTACATTTCTGTTTGTTTTTCAGTTTAATTATATTTAGTGTTCAAGGAAGTTTTTTTTTCTGTTAAGTTTTTTAAATGTTTTTATTTGGTTTTCATTTATTATTATTATTATTTTACATTTTTACTTCTATTTTCAGTTGAATTATACTTCATGGAAATTCACTGATAGAATCTATCTATCATATTATTCATATTGTTTTCTTTTAGTTGAAATATATTTATCTTTCAGGAAAATCCACTATTTAAAAGTATTTATTTATTTACATTTCTGTTTGTTTTTCAGTTGAATTATATTTAAAGTTTAAGGAAATCTGCTTTATTTTTATTTGATTATTTTTTTATTTTTTTTATTTTATTTTATATATTTTTTTATTTATTTTAGAAATAATCACGGTCTCCATATTAATCTCAATCATAATCGTCATTATGTTTTTTTGCCATAATCAAGCAGCCTTGATCGACACTGAATTAATGATTTTTGCTGCTTGCACAATTTACTTAATTAAAATAAGCAGAAGCAGCACAATTGCTGATCATTCTGTCACTACCTAATTTTATTGTTAAATCTACTTAAATATGAAAAAAAGAAGTTTACTTAATCCACTCGTTTTGGGACGACCTGAATAATTTTTGTTGCATTAACTGAAGCTGATTGTTAGTTCCCAGCATGCTTTGCAGAGGGCTGGATCAGGAGAGTAAATGCTGAAATTATGTGTTACCGTTTCAGTGACCTGCTTCTGTTCTTCTCCAGATTGACTCCAGCGCACTGAAGCTCTCATCGTCTCACCATGACCTTCTTCAGCTCTTTATTTGCCCTCCTCTTCATCAGCAGGTAAGAGCATTGTGTCATGAATCAAACTCATTTAACCGGGTTTGATGTTTCTAAATCAGACTAGTGCTGCTAGAATAGTACGCTAACAATTAAAGGGTGTAATTATTCAGCACTTCATTAAAGGAAAAGTTAAATGTCGTATGCTCACTCTCATTTCTTTTGGTGTTTCATTTAGAGAAAGAAAGGCATATTTTGATAGCGGACTTTGGGTGAGCTATTCCTCATGTGAAATGTTTCTGGAAATGAGTCTGGAAATCAATAAAAGCAATATTTAGGGAAGGATGTTTGGATATTAGGTTTCATCAAATATATAGTGTTTATAGTGCAATATAGGGCTGCACGATTTGGGGGGAAAAAAATCGAATTGCGCTTTCTCTGATAAATAATGCATTTGCGGAAAAAAAGGCTTGCGCGTTTTTTTAGGGCAGCACGATTTGACCAAAATGTTGTGATTATATATATATATATATATATATATATATATATAGTATCAATATGGCTATGACATAATAAGAAACATGTTTGCTCTGTTTTTAGGGATGGACAATTTCGCTAAAATTGTTTGATTGTATATTAATATGGCTATGAAATAATAATAATAATAATAATAATAATAATAATAATAATAATAATAATAATAAATAAAAACAAGAAATGTTTTTAAAAAATATTTTTATTTGATTTTCAATTGAATTATATTTAACATTCAAGGAAATCCACTTTTTTATTTTATTTTATTTTTTTTAAAGTTCAATAAATGCATGACGTCTCCAAAGTCAGTGATTAAATGAGTTAAAAAATCTCAGTCTCAGAAAATATTACTATACTATTATTCACTGTAGAATTAAAAGATCGAGTGTTTAAGTAAAATAATATACTTTACATTTACCTTACAACTGTAAAATTACAATACTAGTATTTACGGCTGGCTTCATTTTTATTTATTTATTTATTTTTAAATGTTACACCATCAAGCTTTTATTTTGCCGGAAAACCACAGGAAGCCCTTAAAGCATCTTTTGTTGATAAGCATCTATCTATCTATCTATCTATCTATCTATCTATCTATCTATCTGTCTGTCTGTCTGTCTCTCTGTCTGTCTGTCTGTCTATCTATCTATCTATCCGTCTGTCCGTCTCTCCGTCCGTCCGTCCGTCTGTCCATCTATCCATCTGTCTGTCCGTCTGTCCATCTATCCATCTGTCTGTCTGTCTGTCTGTCCGTCCATCCATCCATCCATCATCCATCTATCTATCTATCTATCTATCTATCTATCTATCTGTCTGTCTGTCTGTCCGTCCGTCCGTCCGTCCGTCCGTCCGTCCGTCCGTCCGTCCGTCCGTCCGTCCGTCCGTCCGTCCGTCCGTCCGTCCGTCCGTCCGTCCGTCCGTCCGTCCGTCCGTCCGTCCGTCCGTCCGTCCGTCCGTCCGTCCGTCCGTCCGTCCGTCCGTCCGTCCGTCCGTCCGTCCGTCCGTCCGTCCGTCCGTCCGTCCGTCCGTCCGTCCGTCCGTCCGTCCGTCCGTCCGTCCGTCCGTCCGTCCGTCCGTCCGTCCGTCCGTCCGTCCGTCCGTCCGTCCGTCCGTCCGTCCGTCCGTCCGTCCGTCCGTCCGTCCGTCCGTCCGTCCGTCCGTCCGTCCGTCCGTCCGTCCGTCCGTCCGTCCGTCCGTCCGTCCGTCCGTCCGTCCGTCCGTCCGTCCGTCCGTCCGTCCGTCCGTCCGTCCGTCCGTCCGTCCGTCCGTCCGTCCGTCCGTCCGTCCGTCCGTCCGTCCGTCCGTCCGTCCGTCCGTCCGTCCGTCCGTCCGTCCGTCCGTCCGTCCGTCCGTCCGTCCGTCCGTCCGTCCGTCCGTCCGTCCGTCCGTCCGTCCGTCCGTCCGTCCGTCCGTCCGTCCGTCCGTCCGTCCGTCCGTCCGTCCGTCCGTCCGTCCGTCCGTCCGTCCGTCCGTCCGTCCGTCCGTCCGTCCGTCCGTCCGTCCGTCCGTCCGTCCGTCCGTCCGTCCGTCCGTCCGTCCGTCCGTCCGTCCGTCCGTCCGTCCGTCCGTCCGTCCGTCCGTCCGTCCGTCCGTCCGTCCGTCCGTCCGTCCGTCCGTCCGTCCGTCCGTCCGTCCGTCCGTCCGTCCGTCCGTCCGTCCGTCCGTCCGTCCGTCCGTCCGTCCGTCCGTCCGTCCGTCCATCCATCCATCCATCCGTCTATCCGTCTATCCATCTATCTATCTATCTATCTATCTATCTGTCTATACTTATATTGCAGCATTTACGGTAATTGCACTAAGCCATATTTTGGTTTTATTTTGATTAATCATGCAATATATAGTGTGGATTCAGTAATCGAAAGGTAGACAGAAACAAATGCTTGTAATTTACTCCAGATGGATGTTGGTGTCAGTGAACTCTGTAAATGTGTTTTGTGAAAATTATGGGAGCATCTTCACAGTCTGCTTCCCTGACGCTGGTGTTAACAGAGACTGTGATAAACATAAACCCACGCACACAAACATACATGTGCATGAGTTTGCTGCGCGTGTAATCGCCTCTGGGCCTGATACAGTAACCGGGAGATTGATGTATTCTGACACTCACCTAGTTCCCGCAGTGCCTTGAATCAGGCTCTTTCATGCCTGTCGTTCCCTGAGGTCCAGACATTATCATCAATAATAGAGAAATATACTATATTTCATTTTAGTAATGTTTTTTCTTTAATATTTGGTGTTTTGATGTGATTTTAATGATACTAAACAATATTCACATCTAAATTATGGACCATTTATTTCTATAAAAAATGTAAAAAATAAATAAATAATAATAAAAAAAAAGCTCTGTGCTGCGCTGCCTCACAGCATTCGGGCTAAAATGAGTGGCATTCTGGATCGGAGGGGGACGAGGTGCCCGCTGGAATGCCCGTCTCAGCACACACCTGCCTACAGTGCCTCAGTGTGAGCACACCTACTGTAGGCCTCGGGGGTGTTTTTATCTGCACCTCGGTTTCGGCGGACATTGTGGAGGTCACAGCCCAGAGAAGAATTTCATAGCTCAAGAGACGTAATGGACTCCAATGAAACTAGGTCTCAATCCCAGCTATATATTTTTCTGGTCTTTTCTTTGTGACCCTGCAGCACCAAACAAAAACATTAGGGTTAATTAAAACATTTCCATTTGCTGTCCATTTAGTCTTTGAGAGCCCGTTGAGATAATGAGATACCATTTGTGATTTTCTGTGAAAAAGAACCTTAAGCTTTAGCATACTTTTAAAATGTTTACTTATTATAGAAAAAATGTACTTTTAAAGAATATGTTTGTGAACGGAATGTCTTTTTAATTAATTAATTAATTTATTTATTTTGTTGCCAATTAATTGTATTTTCAAAATGCAATTAAATGAAACTGTATAATACTTTACAAAGGGTTGTCATTAAATTACAGAGGGTTTCATTACTTGAAGTTGAAATACAATAAACATTAACTGAAAAAAATAAATAATAATAAAAAAAAAAAAATAATAAAATCAAGAAAAAAATTGTATAGGTAACAAATTTCCCATTCATTTTCAATGTCATTTCTGACTGCAATCAACACAAGTGTGACTATATATGTATTAACATATATTTAAATATATTTTAAGTAATATTTAATAATATATAGTAAGTAATTATTAATATTTATTAATACAAATATTAATATTTATCTATTAATATATTACTTTTTGCTTGTAAATGTCTCCTTTTAACCCCTTTATTAAGGAAAAATCTTTTATTGTGTCCCTTAAGGTTTTTATAATGCGTTCCTGCCACACGGAGACAGTCATTGAACTAAACTGAATCAACATGGAACTAAATTGAGCTGAATAATGACACTATTGTTGTTATTAGAGATGCTTTACAACTGAAAGTGCTTTTCATAATTGATGAACTTGCAAGATTTAATACTCTAATTTTCTTGTTTATTAAAGCTGCTTTGAAACAAACGGTATTGTAAAAGCGCTATATAAATAAATGTGACCTGACTAAGGAGATTGTGGTTTCTATGATCTGATTATGCTTATGATGCTTTTAGGAAATGCACCAATTCAATCCAGTAACTCATGAGTTAGCTATTGATTTGTGAGTTTTGTTTTTACTGATTTATTAAAGGAATCGACTCAGAGTCATTTGTTTGAGAATTAGACTACACAGGCCGTGCTGTTAGTTTTTGCATGCAAAAACAAAGCAAAATACTATAAAAATGTGTTTATTCATTCTTATCTATCTTATTTATCTCATTACATTCACTTCAGAGCGTCAGGTCTCAAGTCTAATGAAATGTAGCCTCATTTGTTTTGTTTTGGTCCCGCGTGTTGGAGGAAACATTATTATGGACACATGCACACAGACAAAAACAGAAACTGAGCTGCGTGTGTCATTTCATCCGGTGATTATCAGAAAAGGGCTGCATGAGATTAAAGAAATGGCTGTCTTTTATCTTCAGCATGACTTGCGTCATTTGCCAGTTGATTTGGGCGCTAAACAGAGAAAGACTCTCAAAGAAAAACATCAGCATCTCACTTATCCTGCGCATCGTTTACAACAGAAAGAACACTTTTAGTTTGCTGTTAATTCACAGACCTGTGCATTTGGACGGTCTTCAGTGGTCAGGTTTGCAATGAGCTGTTTTTGCTGTCTACATTATTTTCAGTTATTTTGTAGTTTACATTGGTTTAGTTAAATGCACATTTTGTACTAGTGTTAAAATATAGATTAGGGACTATCCGTCTCATAATAAAGTCATATGTTTTGAGAAGCTGCGTTATATTGTGAATATAGTGATAGACTACACTTTTAGTCAGATAGACTTTTATATTTTCTTTTTAAATTCAATAATTTTTTAAAATATATTTTCAGGTTTTTATTTTAGATTAAGTTTTAGTCATTTTGTTGTTTGTTTTTGATATTTTTAATAGATTCAGATTTTTTTTTTAATAAGTCTATATAGTTTTTATTAGGGAGGCACCGATATTGAAATTTTGGCCGATACCGATAACCGATTATTTTTAATATTTGGAAGCCGATAACCGATATATTGGCCAATAAAACTAAATCTTTAGATTAAATGCATCTTGAAACTAATGCATTTATTACACAGGCATGTCATTTATTTTTATTATTTATTACACAACATTACAGTTTTTCTCAGTTGCTTTGGTGCATTTCTCAGATCAGGCCATAGTTTACATCAGGTAATACTAACACTGTTATATTGACAACATGACTAAGCATTTTGACTATCTTGTTTGTGAACAATGACACAAGGACTTTTCATTCTGATGGCACTGATATGTTCATTGACATAAATACTTACTTTTGAGAGATGAACTAAAGATTTTGAGTAAGTTACAGGCTTTTGCAGGTAATCCATTGTGTGGTGCTGTTTGTACGAATTGTTTTGAGAAATGCACATAGTTTTTTGCAAATATTAAGGATGATTTGAGAAATGCACCAAAGCGACTGAGAAAAACTGTAAAAACAAACATTTATCGGCCAGTGCCGATATATTGTGCAAACCCTAGTATTTATTAATTTTTATTCCAGTTTTAATGCATCGAGTTACATGAAATGCAAATGAGACATTTTGCCTTGGAAACTACCTGAAATAATTTTTTATTTTTATTTTTTTACTTTTTTTATATTTTTAATTTCAGTTAAGTATGTTTATATTATTAAGTACGTTTATTTTGTTAAGATAGATTTTTTAAAAAGTTTTAGTTTTAGTTAACTATGATAATCGTGCTGACGTCCGTCTAATGCTTTGAGTCTGATGTGTGTGAGCTCTAGTGAAGACACACAGGTGCTTTGTGTTGTGTATGTGTGTGTGAGGTTATGGAGGCTGTCCTTGAGTAACACGCATGTGTCTTTCACTCTTCTGGGACAGAATGATCCATTTTTCCTTCTTTTTCATCTCCCACTTCTGTTTGCTGGGAAAGAACAAAGCAAGAGAAGATCCAAGAGTAGCAGAAACAGCCAGACAGCTTGTTTAAAACACCCAGACAGATGCAGCCACAAGGAAAACTAGACAACATTAGAACTGTGTGGACAGAGGAGCGGTTTATATACTGTAGGTCTCATGTATGGTGTGGGTGTGCAGTGGGAGGTTTATAATGGTGTCAAGTTTTATATCAGGCAAAACATTGAGAAACTTTTATATATAATGGGTCTTGATCCAGTTACACATCATATAAAAGTTTGGGGTTGGTATGATTTTTTAAAATGTTTTTGAAAGACGCCCCTTCTGCTCACCAAGGCTGCATTTATTTGATCAAAATTCAGTAAAACAGTAAAATATTATTACAATTTAGCTTGCTATTTTTCAGGATTCACAGATGAATAGAAAGTGCAAAAGAACAGCATTTGTTTGAAATAGAAATCTTTTGTAATATTATACATGTCTTGACTGTCACTTTTGATCAATTTAATGAGTATTGAGTAAAAATCTTACCCCAAACTTTAGAATTTTTATATAAAATGTTTTTGAAAGACGCCCCTTCTGCTCACCAAGGCTGCATTTATTTGATCAAAATTCAGTAAAACAGTAAAATATTATTACAATTTAGCTTGCTATTTTTCAGGATTCACAGATGAATAGAAAGTGCAAAAGAACAGCATTTGTTTGAAATAGAAATCTTTTGTAATATTATACGTCTTGACTGTCACTTTTGATCAATTTAATGAGTACTGAGTAAAAATCTTACCCCAAACTTTAGAATTTTTATATGAATGAAACTTAGTTTTGGTTGCAACACACAATTTAATTTGATTGATTGATTATTATTATTTTTTTTTTTTTTACAAATTATTTTGAGTGAAAATTTTTTTCAGGTTTTACAATTTTATTTTATTTTGTTTAGTCAAAATACATTTAATGTCAAGTTTGAACACAAACTACCTTGTGCTACATCACCGAGCATCCAACCAGCTGCATGACTAGATTAGTCTGTCATGAATTGCTTTTGTTTCTCTTTTGTAAGTCGTTTTGCATAAATGTAATAGTTGGACATGGATACCAAGGCTTGGTCGCTGCAGACGAATGTCCTTCAGTGCTTCAGTCAGCTGATTTCTGTCATACGTTATTGTTGGCACAGTGAAATCATGAACATTGTCAAAGCACACATGTTAAATGAGCGAGTTTCCCCAGAGACTGAGAATGAGTGTCTCAAAGACTGCCTCAGCGAGGGATTTCAGACACACGCTGGCAAAGATAAGGTGGATTAATGGGAAATGAAGTCTTGAAAGCTACTCGTGTGCGGCGTAACACACAAAGACGTGAACATACACTCGCTCACATACGAGCGTACGCACACGAGAGCGTCCCAGTTCCCTGGAAGTCATGGATTAACCTCTTATTAATGATGTGGGACATGAAGCTCTTCACTAGAGTGCTGTTGGTTTCAGCAGACACAAGTCTTAAATTAAACTAATTTCTATAGGCACTTTGAGCAGTTTAAACAAGCATATTAAAGTGAAACCCATACGGCTTCGCATGAAGGCGCTCTCTGAGATTATACATTTATTGATTTATTGTTTCCTTCTAGGGTTTCATGATGCAATAGGTTTTCATCACATTTTGACCTAAAAAACCTCTGTATTCTTATATTAAGCTTTTCAGAAAATCATTTTCTGAAGGGAACCATTTGCAAGTGTAATATATGTACCTATATTAAATTTTATATATAAAATATATTGTCATATGACATAAAAATATATGAAACCTATTAAGAAATATACACGCAAACACATCCTAAAACTCATCAATGCATGTTGAAATTTAAGTAAATATGAAAGATTTAAAGAAAATTACAACCTAACAAATTACAAAAACATGTTTTTTTTTTTTGTGTGTATATGTTGTTTTAATAAAGTTGCATATATAAATAAAATATATATTGTATATATAAATGGTTGCTATTTATAATAGCATATAACAATTATCATTTATTATTATTGATATAAGTAAATGGGTCAAAGATTAAATGTCCATTTCAAATTTAAATGAACAAAAGTGAATTTATAAATCCAAGTAAACTGTCTTTTTTAATGTTTCAAAAACTTTAATGTTCCATGATCATTCAGCGATATATTTAACATACTTATTCTGATATATATATATATATATATATATATATATATAAAAGATATAAAAAGATACAAATATATGTACAGTACAATATAAAATTACTGACTTATAGTCATAGATTTTAACTGTCAAAATGGTTATATATGTAGATAGATAGATAGATAGATAGATAGATAAACAGACTGATATTTCCACGATTTCCAGAGATATATATAACATACATAGTCATATATATATATATATATATATATATATATATATAAAAGATATAAAAGAATCAGTGATCATACTAAATGTTATTATATTTTAAATATTATTAAATATTATTAAATATTATTAAATATATTATTAAATACTATTTAATTTTATATTATTAAATATTATTTAAAATGTTGTTAATATATTTTAAATGATTAAAAACTTCTTGCTGACAAATGGCTAAAACCTAAAACCTTGGAGGATCGTGACACAGATTGTTAAAGATTTAAGTTGACAATTAATTAGTATTTTGGTGCTGCGCTGTGATCATCAAATAGAGTCATTTGGTTCTAAATGTACCTGATGAAGTTTATGTAGAAGTTTAGCACCGTGAAACTTGTGAGTGTGAGCACTAGTAACAGTGCTGCTAATTTAATTGGCTGTTTCTGGGAGGTTTGTACCAAATTGATCCGAACGGTTCTAAGCTCCCGTTTCTATAAATGATCCTCAAATATGTAACTTTCTTCCCTCAGAAGCAGTTGCCATAGCAACCATCCTGAGGGATTCTCTAATGCACCTCACAAATACAGCCAAACACAGATAGTTCTCATGTACTCACTCAAGCTGCTGTTATTATTATTTTAATGTGATTTAAAGCAGATCACGCCACCAGCCAGACGCTGTGAAACGAGGACGAGGTGTGGTGTTTTTTCCGGTTTTCACCGATACGGACGCTTGTTTCTGGGGTGCTTTGCAATCGCAGTGATGTGCTGTTAGTTTCTTGTCCTGCTGATTAATGAGTCTTGCTTATTTACCTCATTTGCTCTAGCAGAGAAAAATTAGTAAGTAATTGTCCTGGTGTGGTGATTTTCCAGATGGTTAACTATAATCTGACAAAACAAACAGCATGAAACATGCCGAGCATCCAGTCCAGGTCTGAAAATATTTATTTATTTTTTTTATGCCAAAAATCATTAGGACATTAAGTAAAGATTTCTATATCATTTTTCAATTTATTTTATATATGTACAGTATATTATTTAGATATTTTCTATATTTTTAATGTTTTTTTTTTCTATTTTTCTGTCATTTTTAGGACATTAAGTAAAGTTCATGTTCATGAAGATATTTAGTAAATTTCCTACCGTAAATATATCAAAACTTAATTTTTGATTAGTAATATGCATTGCTATGGACTTCATTTGGACAACTTTAAAGATGATTTTCTCAATATTTAGATTTTTTTGCACCCTCAGATTCCAGATTTTCAAATAGTTGTATCTCGACCAAATATTGTCCTATCCTAACAAACCATACATCAATGGAAAGCTTATTTTAGATTATACATCTCAATAAAAAAATGACCCTTATGACTGGTTTTGTGCTCCAGGGTCACATATATATATATATAGGTCATGCATATTTTTTTCTGTACCACCACAAATGTTTCTCCACATCGTTTGAGCAAAATTTCCCAGAAACGTTCCCTCAACTTAAAAGAATGCCGTGAATAAGCTCACTTCATCAGCCGTTTCCCCTATGCATCTCAAACTGTCCTCGGCGTGTTTGAATAGCCTGCTGAGTGTAGTAATGATTTCTCTCAGGAGCACTTACTGACATAAAGGAGGCTGTTATTGCTGAACTAATAAGCAGAAAATATTCCCACTGAATGCTTGACCTCTCTTGCACACCATCTTCCATTTGTCCCTGTAAAAACCAGCTGTCATGTGTCCAAACTGTTGGCAAATGCATTCAGGAGGTTATTATTTCCTATAGTGAAGCACAAGGGCATTTATTGAGTCAGACTCCTGCTGGGTGCGCTTAATAGTCTTCTAGCTGAATGCTCACTAACAGAGTCTTGATGCCTTTGTTTTTTATTCACCTCTTGTATATGAGGCTGCATACATCCCACACTAGATTTTGATGAAGAAAACTCGTCAGGTCATTGCTGAAGTGTTGCATGTTTGCTTTGGATGGTTGCACGCTAAATTTAATACTGTTTGCATTTGTTCAGAGCGTTAGCAATATAGTGTTTTTAATTTGAATTTTTCAAGATTCTGTTTTTGATGCTTGTCTAGTTAATGTCTAATCAATTGAATTCATAAAAATTGTAAACTTTAGTAATGTATTGCCGTTTTAACAATAATAGTGCCATATGTAATGTTTTCATTCATTCATTCATTCAGAAATTCTGTTTCTAGATTCTGTTTTCCATAAAAAATCCAATTTTTTTCCCAATTAAAATTTTTCTAGATTCTGTTTTTAGTGATTTAATTAATTGGTTATAATCAAAAAGGATGCCTAATCAATTGAATTCATACATTTTTAACAATTTAATAGTTTATTACTGTTTTAACAATAATAGTGCGCTATGCAATTTATTTTTCAGAAATTGTGTTTTTCCCAAATTCCATGTTTTCTGTTTTAATGTTTCTAGATTCTGTTTTTAATGGTTTCATTCAATTTTGTAATTTAAAAATAATAAATATTTAAAAAATTCAAAATTAAAAAAAGAATAAAAAGATATGTAATCAATTGAATTCATAACTTTATCAATTTAATATTTTATTGCAATTTTAACATTACTGCCATATTAAGTTTTTTTTATTTTATTTCAGAAATTCTGTTTCTAGTTTTTCTAGAAGTTTTGTAGAATTCATGTTTTATGGTTCAATCAAATGTTAATAATCAAAAGATGCGGCTAATCAGTTGAATTAATAAAACTTTGAAAATGCAATCATTTATTGCACTTTTTAAAAATAACAGTTCCATATGAAATGTTTTATTTTTTAGAAATTCTGTTTCTAGATTCTGTGTTTCATGATTTAATACAAATTGATATTCAAAAATGATGTTAATCAAATGAATGCATAAAACTTTAACAATTTAATTGATCTTATAGAATGCAATCAAATGAAATGTAAACAATTCCTTTTGATTTTTGGCAAATTGACGTTGCTGAAGTATTGCACGTGTGTTTTTAGGACACTGCTGAGCTTTGGATGGTTGCGTGCTGAATGTAATACTTTATGCATTTGTTCAGAGTGTAGCGAATCAGCTCATGGGAAATATGAATAATTAATCATAACTAGTTATAATTAATTATAAATATTTAGATCCGCTGTAGATATTAAACAATGAACAACGTCAAGTGTGATACAAGTAAGACTTTATTAACTACATAAACACTTAAACTAGTCTAACATACTACATAAACACTTAAACTGGTCTAACATACACACACACACACACACATACATACAGTTGGTATAGGAACGGGTTAAAGCTTAACGCAGTAAAGAGGAGAGAAAATAAGAATAAAGTTATGGAACCATTTGCGTATTCAGCAGATTTACACCTGAGGGAAACATCAGATTCTTAGTTCAAACACACCTTTGTAAAAAGGTGCAAATGATACCTAATGTATCAATTAATAAGACTAAGTTTGAATACTTGCACGTCTCGTCTGTCTGAAAGAGAGGTTTGATGCAATCTGAAGGTCCAAGTTGATCTTTGCTGAAGTCGGTTGATGAAAAGAACCAGTTTTGAGTCAGAGAATCTTGGTGAATGGAAAAGTCAAGGCCGAAGCCTGGCACGAGCTTAGGATGTCCTGGAGCGTTGTAGCTCACATCTTCTCAAAACCTAACAAACCACCGACTCTGGGCGGGTCCCTGGTGAGAGGCCTTTAAGGTCGGAGAAGATTCCCGCCTCTCAAGATGGGCTTGTCCAATGAGAAAGGCGGTAATTTGCATATGGAACTTGAATTGAAATTACTAAAGATTCTCAGGACACTAATATATTGCCTATGTACCAACATATAATATACACGCTCGTTTAGATCATCAGAAGGCGAATTCATAGATACTAAACATGGTAGGATTATATATAGGAAAGATTGACAGGAATGAGTGTATCCATCATAAGCCTGCATAAAACAGTGTAAAATCTCAAAGACAACATACACGATGACCCTAAGGATATGTGTGTTCATTCACAGAAAGGTTTTCCTATGGATTAATTAGAGAATAGTCCATTTTTGGGCATTGTGTGTCTTTCCTAAGGGTAAATGAGGTGTGAGTCTCTCTCTTGCATTCCTTTGAGCAATAAAACCAGTGCTATCAGCCTTGGTTGCCATGGAACCTGGTGTCTTTCTGAGGTGTTAAGACGCATTTCGGGGGAAGGGTCCATAGGTCCTCATATGGCTTGTTAACTGAGGGGTGTTACAGAGTATTTGTTAAATATAGCTAACAAAATATATATTGTGTGTTTTATTGGGCCAGCC
>NW_015552527.1:273052-282888 GCF_001515605.1 Sinocyclocheilus anshuiensis | reverse complement strand
TGATTTGTTAAATCAAATGAAAAATTGTGTGTTTGATTGGTCCAGACGCTACAAGAGAGAAAGCATTAGTGATACAGTGATGCATTCTTTAGCAAACAGCACAGAAGTGAGGTGATACCTGTACTTTGTGTAATTGTTAAGTAGGTCAGTCCACACAATATTGCTTCAAGACTTAAGTTTAAATATTCAGATGATTCATGCGGTGTCATAAATCGCCTTCCGAATGCAATCTTTAGATAATTTCCATCTAGGGATGTAACGATTAACCACGAGCCGGTTGAAAATCGATTCCCCATACAATGTATTGTTGGCTATTGCTACAAATATACCCCAGCGACTTAAGACTGCTTTTGTGCTGCAGGGTCACATATTTGTTTTCATTGTCTTTAATATAAACATCGTTTCATTGGACAACATTGGGCAGGATTAAATGAATGCATAAATAAATATTTTTTAAACCAAATAGAAAAATGTAGAAAATATTGAGATCACCATTCAGCCAAAAAATACAGAGATATGATTTCTTGTTTTTTTTCGGCCATATCGCTCAGCTCTAATTCACAGGCACTAGTCCATGGTGTAATCTGATTAATTAAACAGCACTACTTTTGATTTATTCATCCAAATGTGTTATACAGTAAATTCCATTTCCATTCATATGCCCATTTCTGTTGAGAATCACATTGAGTGCACTGAGTGTATTCTTATCCGTGTCTGTTTGTTGACTGATTCCCCGGCCATTCAGATTTAATTTCATAGCTGCCACCCTTGAGAGATGTTTCTGAGCCGGTCTGAACGCAGTCTCCTGAGGGTGTCGTTGTGCAGCAGAGCTCTGGGCTGGAGATGTTCAGATTGCACACGTGTGGTCATCTATGATGCCGAGAACAGAGTGAATGGATGCATTAATGTCGAGCTGCATGAAAATAGAAATGCGTTAAGCAGTAGAGAGTTTGCTGTACTGTTGACATCGCAGTAGATGTGTTGCACAGATATCGTGGACTGATGCATGTCTGAACTGGTGAAGAAACATGCATTTTAAACAAAAATGGTTTAATTTAATAAATAATTTTAAAAAATCATTAATAATCGAAAAGGATTTCTAATCAAATGAATTTATAAAACTTTAACAGTTCAACAATTTGTTAACATTTTAACAATAATAGTGCCCTATAAAGTATTTTTTATATTTTCCAAATTCTGTTTCCCATTTAATTATTCTGGATTCAGTTTTAACAGTTTAATTTAATTTTACTAAAGCACTAACTACAAAAAGGATTTCTAATCAGTAGAATTCATAAAACTTTAACAATTTATTAATGTATTAAAATGTACATTTTTAACAATAATAGGGCCCTATGAAATGCGTTTTATTTTATCAGAAATGTTTCTATTTTATTTTGTCTGGATTCTGTGTTTTATGATTCAATGCAAATTACAGTATTAGCAAAAAAAGTGTTGATGAAATGAATGCATTTAGGATCATATCAGAAGTGCCTTGGGCCTTATGGTATCTGTTTTATTTTTTTCCAAAATTAATAATAAAAAAGGATGTGTAATCAAATTATTATTATTAAATTATTATTATTATTATACAATTATTAAACATTTAAAATTGTATATTTTATTAAAATTTTAACAATAATAAAATTGATATATATTATTATTGTTATTATTACTTTGATAAGTACATTCTACTATACAATACTCGTATATTTCTGTCATAATTTCTTCAGGTAAAAACAAACTTGTTTTGGGTTTGTAATGAAGACCTTTGAGTTTCTTTTTGTATCTTACAATAGTTTTTATCAAATGAAATGGAGAAATTCTGGATATTACTGCAAAACTAAACAGTGATGGATGAATGGATGAATGTAAAAACTCCTCAAGGTCAGCAGGGATGAATATGAAATGATGTATCACACTAATGAGCTGTAATAATGGCTGTTTAATGTCATGGCAGAAGAGCCTCAGGATCTGCTCCGATCCGATACATATTCTGAAGAGTATGGAACAAATTGAATAAAGCTGTTATTGAATAATGTTTTGTAAAGCCTGAAGTTGTGGTTTATTCCTCACCCAATTCTTTAATGCTCTGAAACCCCAGATGAAGGGAAATACTGGCGTAAAGCTTTTCTCCAGGTGTTATAGATGTTATTGGGTGCGGTTTTGTGTACCGGTATGTCGGTATGTTGTATGAATATGTCATGCAACCACGAAACATTTATTTCCCTTACAAACATTTACCATGGAAATCGATTTCTGCCAAAATAGTTGCCACAGTTATTGTCTCTGCAGGTCATTTAACATTAGCTTTCACTGTCATCAGTGAGCTTTCAGTAATTACCAGTCATTGTTTAATTATTGACATCAGTATATGATGAATTTACAATACTCAGAGCATCTGGATTGGTATTTTACCATGATTTTGTGCATTTGTGTTGCATAAGTTTTAATTCAGATGCCATAAAAATACAAAAGTGCATATATGTTATGCTTAAACTTATAAATTAAAACCATTAAAAAAAAATCATTATTTGAAATAAAATTGAAATTAAATATATAAAAACATATTTCATCATTTTTATTTTTATTTCATTTAACTTGATAGACTAAAACTGAAATAAAATCAATAAAAATCAATAAAATAGAAAAAATGTATTAAATTGATTCTAATTAATTTTATTTATTAATTATATATAGAGAGAGAGAAGGAGAGAGAGAGACATAAACAATTATATTAAAAGCCATCCAAAATATCCATTCCAAATATAAATCATAATCCTCAGATTTATTAATATTTATATATATTTGCGTGTGAAATGACGTGTCGCAGGAGAATCATTCTTCCATTAAAGTAATTTAAAGGGTTAGTTCACCCAAAAATTAAATTAGCACATAAATGACTCACCCTCAAGTCATCCTAGGTGTATATGACTTTCTTCTTTCAGGCGAATCCAGTCAGAATTATATTAAAAATTGTCTTTGATCTTTCAAGCTGTTTAATGCCACTCAGCGGGTGTTGCATTGCTTCAGTCCAAAAGAAGTTAAATAAAAAGCACACATTCATTAAAAAAAAAAGTGTCTCACACGGCTCATAAACAGCTTGAAAGATCAAAGACAATTTTTTATATAATTCCGACTGGATTCGTCTGAAAGAAGAAAGTCATATACACCTAGGATGACTTGAGGGTGAGTAATTTATGTGCTAGTTTTAATTTTTGGGTGAACTAACCCTTTAAGTGTCCAAAAGTGGTTGCAAATGGATCCTTTTGATGGAGTGCATCCACGCTGCTCTATTTTTGGCAGGTTTATTTCTATGCAAATACAAATGCATGCATCTACTTAATGCCATCTGAATGCAGATGAATCCGTCCCAATTACATGTGAAAGTGACCCTGTATGACCTGAGATCTTCAGATAGCATTAACAGTAGAAGGGTAGGTATTGCATTGATCTGAGCGGCACAATTACACAGTCAAACCCTCAGATGAGCGGCTGTCAATCATCAAATCTCATCATCCTGACGGATATGAGCTGATATGAGCTGTGCTTCACTGCTGCATGACTTCAGTCCGATCTGAAATGCTTCTTTCACGTCTGAAGTTATCAGCTGTTTCTCTCATGCATCCCCCTTTTCTTCTAAATGTAATCATTAAGAAACAAGAGCTGTCAGATTGTCTATTAGAAGTGCTGCTGATGTGGCTTGTGTGTTTATTTTAATGTGTGCATCTCAAAAAAACTTGTCAGAAAGTCTGGGTCATATTAAAACAAAATCAAAGGCACTGGCAATTAAGTTACATATTTTTATTTCGCATGTGAAGCATATTAAGACTTTTTTAGGACCATTAGGATTTTCTGTAATTTTACTTTCTTTTATTGAAAATTAAGCATAATTCTCCCCAAAGTCTTATTAATGAAATGTGCAAAAAAACAAAAAAAAAAATCATGCTCATTATTAATAACGAGAGAAAATGAGTGATAGAGGATTGTTAAAAGTATTATTAATTTGTGGTAGAATTACAGCATATATGTTATTTTAAAATAGTATTTATTATTATTTAATTTACATATGAAGAAAGTAACACTGAAAAAAAATCTTTTAAATAATTTCATTTTATTCGTATTGAATTTGAGCATGTGTGTACACACTCTCTCACACACACACACACACACTCACACAAACAGCTGAATAACGAGATTCTAGAGCAAACGAGGGTTGCTCTTGTAATGAGAGTGGTTTGGATTGTGTCTCTTGGCTGTTTGAACACTGTCCTACTTTATTTTCAGCCAATATTTATCAGCACAGCAGGAACTTCTCAGATGTTGCTCTTTCATTGCTCGATGGAGTTGTCATGTATGTTGTCAACTTTCTAAGATATTTGTCTCTTTAGAAGAATTAAATATAGACACAAACGAGTACAGTAAGCGACTATAATGTGGAGATGTTTTGATCTTGGAATAAATGTAAATGTTTGCGTTCAGCCTGTGGTCGTTTCCTCCTCAGACGCTCTGAAGCATTTATATCTTCTACGTTTTTTTTTCCTTTATCTCTCAGGCCGTCAGCACGATCACTTGGATTATTTTGTTAACAGAGACTTTATCTATATGAGTTTTTTATCAAATCGCAGTGGCTGTGAGTTCATGAAATAAATAAATAAATATGTGCACTGCGTGGTGTTTATTTACACGCGAGCACCAACCATCTTCCCAAACTCGTAATGAGAAGTGCTAATCTACAAAAAAATAAGCTTTAAGGTCTAATTTTGATGGTTTAGCATTTGAAAATCAAGAAATTAAGACAGCCATCATTATTTTTTATAGTTGCCATGTATATTTTTCTTAAATACTATTTTTTTGTTTTACAATTAAATATTAAATTATTATTATTATTATATTTTTAATATTAATAAGTATTTTTATGATTATTTTGTAGCCATATTTATATATAAGCACAAAATGACTGATATTATAATTGACTTAATAGAATAACATGCACTACAAACCTGGATTTTTTGCAATCACAATTTTTATCAGAAAAACACTTGATTTATAGTTAAAAACTACAAGTAATATTTCTTATTTTTTATATAATTATTATTTTAATAGCGTCTTAGGTTGTATTATTATTATTATTATTATTATTATTATTATTATTATTTTGTAGCCATATTGATGTAATCACAACATTTTGGCAAAACATTTTTTATTTTACAGTGTAATATTGAAATAGTAATAATATTTCCTATTTTTATAATAATAATAATAATAATACAGCAATATTAATATAAAATCATAAATGTAGGCCAAATTGTGTAAATACTCTTTTTGTTATATTTTACTTTGAAATGTTAAAATAGCAATAATATATATTATTTTCTTTAATAATAATAATAATTATTATTATTACTATTATTATAGCCATATTAATATATATAGTCACAACATTTTGATCCCCCCCCAAAATCATGCAGCCCTAGTACTAGAAATGATTACACTTAAATAAACTTTAAATTCAAATCGAAAACATATTCTGTGGTAATGAAACTAATGACAAGTAGAGTTTTTCTGTAGTCAGTTTTAGCATGTCTCAGTGCATTGGTGTATTTATCGTACATGTCACACACATGCACAAATCATTCATTGCATCATAAATGCGCTTTAGTTTCTGCTGACGGTGCAGGCGTATTTTCGCTGTTGTGTGTAAAAGCGAAGCGTGATAAAATCCGAGTGCTGATGGTACGTTTTCAAGTCTTCCACACTGACGGATCAAAATAATCCAATTATGAAAATGAGCTTATTTTTGCCCTTTCTCTCTCTCTCTCTCTTTCTCTCTCTTTCTCCCAGTTGTTCTGGGATCTAACCGCTCTTATCAGTGTGGGCCGCTGATTTTACAGCGAAACCAAACCGTTGATCAGCGATCTGCCCTGAAATAATGAGAGTGCAGAGGAAGCCACAGCTTTCTTTCTCTTCGTTCATATTCCTCCGTTTTTCTCCCACAGGTTTCTGGAAAACTCTCTGCTCAGCGCCGAGGTGAAAGAGGGAGAGATTCTTCCTCCGACCATCCAGAAGCTGATGAAAGGATACAACAAATACCTCCGGCCTTTCTTTGACAGTAGGGACATAATGAATGTTTAATGCATGCATGTGTGTACTGTATGAGGGCTGAACGGCACTTTACTCCCTCACATCTTCATTCAAAACAGATTGATTGATGCTCCATTATGTTACACATGCAAATGAGAATCGAAATGTGATTAAGCCACAGTATCATCAATCAGAACGCGAGAGCCATGCATAACATAACAGCGAGATTCTCTGTAAACTGTTGCTCCACCATGACTGTAGATCATCACTTTTTATGTGAATTCCCGCTATAGCGCCCCTTGTGGCATCTCTGAAACATTACAAAATGTAATGACGCATGCGGTCGAGCTTGCATTGCTCCCAAACCCATATGCGTACTCACGTGTTATTTTAGTACAGCTGATATACTATTATAATTTTTTGTTAATATTTTGAATTAGATTTTATTTTCATATTCTCTGCTTTAGTTAAAGTTTTAGCTTCAGTTTTAGCTAATTTAGTTCATTTTAGCTACAGTTTTAGTAAGTTTGTTGTGTGTTTTTGTCTTTTTTATTTTTATATATATGTCTATATAATTTGTAAGTTTTATTTTTTAGTTTATTTAGCTTTAGTTATTATAGTATGGAAGCTTGTTTCTGTCATAGCATAAAAAAAAATAAAATAGCAATTCAGTTTTTATTTCTGTTGTTGTTGTTTTCTGGAATTGTGAGATATGAACTCACAATTTTGAGTTTACATCTTGCAATTCTGTTTTTTTGTCCACCAGGGAATAAAAATTCTCAGAATTCTGACCTTTGTTTTCGCATCTGAATTTTAAAAAAGTTGTCTTTTTTTATCTTGTGTCAAAAACAAGCTTCCATATTTAGTACTTTAACTAGAAGTACTTAAGGAAAATAAAATGTTGCATTGACAACTAGCTGAAATAAAATAAGTTTAAGTTTTTTGTTAATGATGTTTATATTTTGAAGTGATGAAAATTATTTAGTTTTTTTCAGTTTTAGTTACCGATAATATCCCTCTCACACACAAACCAGATCAACCTGAGACCCTACAGCAGTCGAGACTAATGACTAGGGATGTGCCTGAATAGTGAATCCGAATTCGGAAAGGCACAGTAAACGAATAACGTGTTCTACAGAAGCCCTAAAAGGAATAAATACGAGATGGGAGGAAAAAAATATATTTCAATGCTTTCTCTCGCAAGTACATCGTTGGGTAATTACACTGTATATAAACTGTGGGAATCAGGAAGCTGCTATTAATATGCGGGGCATTGAAATCGCTTTTGAATGCGCGCTCGCTTTTTACTTTCACTTTTCGAGATTCACGATCACACGTACTCTGTGTAAACTACTCCTCCTATCAGTCATCTCTCCTTACTCTGTTTATGTGGTAACTGAAATTGTATGTACTGTAATGTAACAGGCTACTGCTAGCAAGCGGCTAACCATGTCCCTCCATAGAACGCACTATTCGTTTTCTGTGCCTTTCCGAATTCACATTCACTATTCGGGCACTTTAATAAAGCAGCAAGCGCACACAGGTTAGAGAAACACAGTGAATCCATCTCTGTCTCTCCTCCTGTTGCTCCTGCTGTAAATTATTGATGAGTTGAGGACTGTTTTTTCATTCATTCATTCACTGTTTCGCCACCAGTGTTGAGGAAGCTGCTTTGAAACTCTAGCATTTCAAACAATTACCCTTTCAATTTAGTAGGGATTTTTTGCAATGTAATTGATTAATTAGAATGTAATGTTTTGTCATAATGTTATTATTTTTTTACATTGAAGGATCATGGTTTTGAATGAAAGTATTAGCAATGGCTAGAATTAGACAATGTGCCAAAATAAAAAAAGATCCAAGTGCATGACAGCGCGACTGATGAACCGCTCATGTCTGACCCATTTTGGGGAAAGTTACTTTTAAAAGTAATGCATTACAATATTGCGTTACTAATTTAGTAACTAATTGCGTTACTTAGTTACTTTTTATGAAAAGTACTGTGTGATGTTACTTTTGCATTACTTTTTCTCATCTGGGCTGGGCTTGCTTGTTTGTTTTTAATATAAAAAAAGTTCTGTTTTTGGAAAATGCAAAAGCCCTTTCACACCGAAAGTGAAATGAATGAGCCTCAGAGTAAAGGAAATGTACAGTAACGTCTGAGCGGCTGTTCACACAGAATACGTTTGTGCTGAAAAACACGAGACGCAGCAGTGGAACGTGAAAAATGCAACTGCAAAAGATGCGAGACGTGAGCGCAATGGACAAACACGTTCATCATGAAAAACAAAATGGCAAAGCAAAAACCTGCGCAGAACTACTACTGTATGTCTGATATTTCATGTTTGCATGGTTCTGTTTTCATTTACTGTTAATAATCGCTACTACCGCTTTCATACTGTCAGTCGTTTTTGAAGAGTTTTTGAGGGAAAGATATTCAACAAGTGAATTTGTTTTACATTTACACCATGTTGAGCACTTCATGTGTGCTGCAAGTGAAATACAACTTTGCAAGTTTTTAATAAAGAGAATGTTATGTTTTTAAGTTAACTATGTAATCCTTAAAAAAAAAAAACGAAATTGGTAAAATCAGTGAAACATTCTGAAAAAAAAATCGAGATTTAATTTTTTGCCATATCGCCCAGCCATAAGCTAGACTTTAAGCAACTAACAAAAGTATTCCTGTAACTCAGACAGTACAGCATGGTGCTAATAACACCAACATCATGAGTTCGATTCCCGAAGAATGCATGAACTAATCAAGTGTAAACCTTGAATGCAATGTGAGTCGCTTCTGATTAAAGCATCTGCCAAATGCATGAATGTAAAAGCTGTTAAATGAGACAAAACTCCAGTTGACTCCAGTATGATATGAAATCAATCTGCTGTTGATGTCCAATCATTTGCATCTTTGCATGCTCCCCGTCACACTTACAGCATAATGCATTTCTGGTCTCAGAGTAAAATGCCTTTCTGCTCACATCTCTCGCAGTGTGTGTGAAGTTTTGCTGTTGAATCCATAGGGAAAAACACTTCAATAACACGGTGAATCAGGCGTCTCCTCTGGAGTCATTGCCTAGTTTGAGTGGTAAACAGCTGCTGTTTTATGTTGACAACACAATTATGTGAAGAGAGACGTGTGTGGACAGCAGCTCAAACCATCAAACCAAGTGTAAAAATAGCCATAGAAAGAGCAGTATGTGTCAAGAAAACCATGAGAGGAAAAATATTGAATTATTGCCTCCACTCCATTGTTGCGTTCCACTGAAGTCATTGCTATTTTTCGTTAATTTGTCCCTGTTCACCGCATGTTCACCCCCGTCATCTACTTCATTCTGTTGTAAAGATTTGCGAAGAAATAAAACACATGCTTCCCACATCGTTAGCTTTAATGAGCAGAGAGTTTGGCTCGCAGGGTTTCCGTCTTTAGCAACGATTCTCTGAATTATGATTACATGCCTTCTCTCCATCTCTGTTCTGCAGATGGTCCCGTCACGGTGGGCATGAGTTTAGACATCGCCAGTATTGATACCATTTCAGAGATCAACATGGTGAGAAACAGAGCACCCTCACACACCACATCAGTTTACATTAATGATGACTCGAAAACTCTTATCTGCTCATTAGTGAGTATTATTTATTTATTTATTGCTCATA
The DNA here is from genome assembly GCF_001515605.1 of Sinocyclocheilus anshuiensis. Taxonomy (NCBI): domain Eukaryota; kingdom Metazoa; phylum Chordata; class Actinopteri; order Cypriniformes; family Cyprinidae; genus Sinocyclocheilus; species Sinocyclocheilus anshuiensis. The sequence goes on along the minus strand of NW_015552527.1, from coordinate 273,147 downwards.
CTTGAGATTAAGGGGCTTGTTCAAGTTATTGACCTTAAGTAATACATTTTTCCATACCAGAATTATTATTATTATTATTATTATTATTATTATTA
>NW_015552527.1:256075-272659 GCF_001515605.1 Sinocyclocheilus anshuiensis | reverse complement strand
TGAAAAGTATTATTTATTATTTTGCAAATTTCTTTATTTTATACTATAAATAAAATAAAAAATATTAAAAATATTAACAATAATACAATACTTATAAATAATTAAAAACAATATTTAAAAGTCGTTTTATTATTATTATTATTATTATTACTTTAAATATTTTTTTTATTAATAATAATCATAATAATTAAACATAAATAATACTAGTTAAAATGTAATAATATTATTATTGCTTGTAATTAAAGTTAAGGGTTTGTTCCAATTTCTAATCTAAAGTATTAAACTTTGGCTCATCTCACACAGTTTATGTAGTGCTGTTCATAAAATGTGAAAAAGTATGTTTGTATTGTTTGCTAAATCATTACGGATGCTGTGCTGTTGTTGAATGGGTAGGACTACACCGCCACGATCTTCCTCCGGCAGCGCTGGACAGACGAGCGGCTCGTGTTTGAAGGCAATAAGAGCTTGAGTCTGGACGGGCGACTGGTGGAGCTGCTGTGGGTCCCAGACACCTTTATAGTGGACTCCAAGAAGTCCTTCCTCCACGACATCACCGTGGAGAACCGACTGATCCGGATCTTTCCCAACGGGACCGTTCTCTATGCACTCCGGTGAGGCTTATCTGGTCTGTAGCACAGATATAGCTGTGAATCTGAACGTTGAGCTCTCTTGATGTGTTAAAAAGTCTGATTTCAGTTAGTAATCTTTAGATTTTTATTTATTAATAATAATAAAAATGTATATATATATATACCTCTAATATATATATTAGAGGTCGACCAATATGGGTTTTTCACTTGCCGATGCCGATATTTAGAAATCAGGGTAGCCGATGGCCGATATTTGATGCCGATTTTTTGGCCGATATGTTTGGCCGATTTTCTTTTTTTTTTCCCCATTGATCTCATAAAAGGGAGTTTGAGTAAATGATTATTGCAGGGTACAAGATAGTAATAGTAGTAGTAGCCTAATTCAGAGTAATAATACATGGCTCAAAACATAAGCACCTTCTCAAAACAGTTCTGAAGCATGCTTTTTGTTTATGTTTGCTGACAGACACCAGTGTTTCCCCACAGACTGCAAATTAATTCTCTGCCAGCAGGAGGCGCTGCTGGAGCGGGAGATATAGCGGTTTCCCCGGTAACGGCTGTAATCAAATAAGCGCTGCGCTCACAAACGCTACTTTATCAGGCATTACAGGAAAGACAAAATGAAAATGACATCAAAGCTTTTCTGAAGACGGTCGGTTCTTTTCAAAGATATATTCATATAAAAACACAAGCGCTGCATTTTAATTCTGAAACGTGCAGTGCTCAGTTTATTCAAGGAAGTATAAGGGGCCATTCACGTATCGCGTTTCTTGCGTGCTCAAGTTCGTTATTTCAAATGTAGACGCGCGGCAGGCTCGCTCTTAATGAAAGCGACACAGACGCGCTAATTTTTTCCATCATTTCATCCAGATAAAAACTAGAGTTGCACCGATTGCAATTTTCTTGGCCGATTCCGATTTCCGATTTTTCGTTAGTGTGATCTGCCGATACCGATTTTCTTTCTAAGAACTGTAATTGACAGCATATACAAACAAAAATCTACTTTTCTTCAACGCAAAGTTTTATTTTCATAAAAAACACAAGTAAAAAGTCAGTAATAAAATAAGAACAAATAAAAAAAATAGCAAACAACAGCACAAATAAATGCAATAGAATAAAGAGAGCTATGAAACTAAGTTTTTCAGGTTAAGTAAGTTTTTATTCAGGTAAGAAATACTACAGAAATTAAAGTAATCAAATGTAAAATAACACATCCAGTGTTATTTTACATTTGATTACTTTAATTTCTGTAGTCTTCATTGTAAAAATTAAATACAGATTAATGCTTACCATTAAAGTTATCACTGGATGTGTTATTTTACATTTGATTACTTTAATTTCTGTAGTCTTCATTGTAAAAATTAAATACAGATTAATGCTTACCATTAAAGTTATAAAACGTATTCAGTCAAGAGCAGAAAATTATTTTCTTTGTCTTTTGTTCTTTGATTAACGTGACAGCATAAATATTGGACTGCGGTCCCTTTAAGAGTCCCTTTAATACTGTTACACAACATGCATTCTCTTTCTCAACTATTTAACGTTCCAAAACTGACTGTGTTTAACTGGATACTCGCTAAATCCGGCATTTTGACATAATTTTTTATGTATTTGAACGTTTTAGCGCATTTAGCCACTCATTTTGGTATTTGTGGCTCACAAGCTGTTTGAGACTGAGCGCAGATTGTGTGCTCCACTAATATAGATCAGCGAAACCTGCGGGAATTACTAAAATAATGCGCAATACAAGCACTATTTAACCGGAGCGAATGAGACATGTGTGAAAGAGAAGAGGTCATCGGAGAGAAGAGAGCGAGAATGCGCGGCTGACGTTATTGCCTGTGCCGCTGGTAACAAAACAAATCGGCTCGAAATCGGAAAGTAGATCACCGATTCGGGCTGATCATGAGGAAAATCGGCCGATTCGATCGGTGCATCTCTAATAAAAACATTTCAACTTTTCAGAATGTGACAAGAACCAGCCAATCAGCTTCATCCTTTCCCGTAACAACACTGAAAGCTCAGCCAAGATGAAGGAACAGCTGACCATAGCTGTACAGGATAGACATTTTTAAATAAATTTAGTAGCAGGGCTACTGCAAGCGATTTTTAGTGCTGCAAATCCATTTATCCTTTGCTGAAACTTCCGCGTCTTCATGAAGTGTGCAGGTCATGGTTGCTTAGCAACGGCAGACGCCTCTAGAGCGCAAGCGCCCGAACGCTTTGGGGAAAAAAGCAGAAAGCGGCGTTTTCCACGTGTTTTTAGGCGCGACATGTGAACGGCCCTTAAGCCTTTTGGAAAATCTATTTGTGGCGGTCAGTTTTGATATTGTGACGAGCCGCCATAAATAACTGAATGTATGGGAAACACTGGACACTGCTATAAGTCAAATGGCCATAGTGATAACAAAAATAAGAGTTCAGACATATTACACAACCTGCTGCTCATAACTGCTTAAGAGTGCGCTGGCCATGAGCGATGACATCGTGGAGGATATTGTCGGACCCACAAACACATTTAATGAGGAAAGTTAACGTGGGCATCAGCCCAGAAGTTTCGTCTGAATTGAATGTGTTTCTACTTTCACATGCAAATGACTTGTTGCTCTTATGAATATGATAACTTTCCGGAATCAACTCTAGTAGGGTAAAATGTAATTCCGCTTTCGAAACGGTCTGTTTTGCCCTGCCATCGTTAACAATAATAAATAACAAAATAAATAATTAGAAAATTATTATTAATTTGGTTATTTTAGCATTATTAATAATAATGATAATATAAATATATAAGTATAATTTGTTATTAGTAGTAGTAGTAGTAGTAGCATTGATAAATTCAAAATAAATAATAATTGTAAAAATATAATTATAATTAATAATAATAATAATAATAATAATAATAATAATAATACATTTAAAATAAATAAACAATTGAAAAAAAATTATATTTTAAAAACTTTAAAAATTATTTAATAATAACAATTATGATATATTTATTATTATTATTATTATTATTATTATTATTATTATTATTATTACATAGCCATATAGAATCAAAACATTTTGCCAAAATTGTGCAGCTCTATAAACAAGCACAGCAAACCTGGAAGTTTTTTAATCACTTGGTTTAAGGACATTTAGATATTTCTACTGGAAAACAAGCGTAAAATACTGATTACCAATGGGATGTTTTGCAGCCTGTGCCTCTTTACCATTCATTAAATATCAGAAGCGATGAGAACATGTCAGTGTTTATGAGTGTTTATGTTTTTCCTCTGTAGGATCACCACGACTGTGGCCTGTAACATGGATCTGACCAAATATCCCATGGACAAACAGACATGCACCTTACAACTGGAGAGCTGTAAGAAAACACACGCATTTCTAGCTTTTGCTTCCCCTGAGTGTTGCTCTGGCAACAAGATGACGTTTCTGTGCTCTTGTTTGTGACATCTGTACTCACACAATGTTCACGCTGTTTCATATTTTATAAGAAGATGTTGTGGTTGCACACAAATATGCCACATTACGCCTGTTTTCTTTCCATGCACTTGCATGCAATGCAGATCTCTTAAGATCATTTATATAAATAAATATTACAGACAGACAGAAATCAGTCCAAGATGTCTCCTGTCGTATTGCACTCCAAAAATGAAAAGATGAAATAAGGTTTCTTGATGCATTTTACATGCACAAACAGCAGGAACTTTAAGAGTTTTTTTGTTTTGCATTGTGACATTATTTTCATGACAGTTTTGCCTCAAATTTAAATTTTTGAACGTTTTCTAAAAAAAATTATTTGCATAATATGAACATAATGTGCAGTTATTTTGAATTATGGCCTTTCATCTAGACATTATATTCGCGTGCCATGCAGTGAAACACATAAACACAGAACCCGCTCCCTGCTGTTGTTTCTGCAGTGCAGCATATTGCATGTTTTAATTGCGAAGTCTTTCTCAATCGCGGTTTACTGTATGTTGTGAGACTGTCATAAACACTCCTCTCTCTCTTCCTCCGTCATGTGCCGAGATTACTGATCTGATTACTGTCACTCAGCGCCACCAAGAGGACACATACTGATATTACACACCAATACATGTGGCCATTTATCTGATATAGTCACCTACTCATCAAAATATTTGTACATTTGTAAATAAATATAAATTAATTAGACTGCATTCACCATTTCTTCGCAGTGTGTCCCATATCAGATCACTCCAGAACTGACTTGTGTGCATCAAATTATTTTCTCTTGTTCATAATTACATCATAAGCAATTTCATAATATTATTTAATCTGTTGTTGTTGTTTTTTTTACATGAAAGCACAAAAACATTGTACTTCTAGTCTTAGATGTTTGCTTTAGCATTAACATGTGAATTTTTGTTTTCACTGATCCAAGTAAATGTGAGAATTGATTAATATTTAAACAAATACACTAGTGTTCAAAAGTTTATTTTTATTTTTTTTTATTAATACTTTTAAATTGATCAAAAGTGTCAGCAAAGACATTTATAATGTCGCAAAAGATTCCTGTTTCAAATAAATGCTGTTCTTTTGAACTTTCTGTTCATCTGTGGATCCTGAAAAATAAAATGCATCACAGTTTCCACAAAAATATTGTGCAGCATAACTGTTTTCAACATTGATAATAATCAGAAATGTTTCTCGAGCAGCAAATCAGCATATTAGAATGATTTCTGAAGATCATGTGACACTGAAGACTGGAGTAATGATGCTGAAAATTCAGCTGCGCATCACAGGAATAAATTACATTTTACTATATATTCATATAGAAAACATTTCATTTAAATTCTAATAATATTTCACAATTTTTACTGTATTTTTGACCAATAAGTGCAGCCTTGGTGAGCAGAAGAGACTGATTTATTTCCCATGTCTGAATGTGGCCCAGACTGATAATGTCAGAATTGAGTGTGCTTGTGTTGATCTCTGTTTGTCTGTTCACAGGGGGTTATAACATCAATGACGTGATGTTTTACTGGGCGCGTGGGAACGACTCTGTGAGCGGTTTGGACACGCTGAAACTGGCTCAGTTCACCGTAGAAGATCATTACACCTCAGTGTCTGAGGCCGTATATGAGACAGGTACACAAGACCGCAAACACACCGCAGTCAACATCTAACGCCTGTGAAGCGGCTTATTAAAAGATACCTGATAATAAAACCTGTTTCATCAGAAATGGCACTGAAATTACTATGTTTATGGCAGATTGCTTTGTGAGTTCAGGAGTGACTCCGGAACAATAATTTTCTCTCGTATTTCAAAGTGACCATCATTCCTGTAATTTTAAGAGTGGGATACATACACACTGCAGCTAAATTTGGGTGTAAATTCACCTTTTAGTGCTTGATCCTGTTCTGTACACACAGTTCAGTAATTTACGGGAGTGACAAACGCATTTTACAATCGAATTGTCTCCTGAAAAATGCAGGTAGTGACAACCACATATACAGAAATTCTATGCAGTGTGTTCGGAAACCGAATTGAACAATAGTTGTTAATGACGTATTTAAACGCGTATCAGAGTTGCGTGTTTTCTGTATGTGCTGTGTAAGAAATCACAGGATATGTTTTGATTCATTAGTGTTGCCAGATCTTACTAGGAAAAAAAAAGACATCAAATAAGAACAGGCCCATAATAAACTAAAATCCAGATGCTTTATCTTGGAAATAAGTCACATGACAAAATATCGCGACCTGCAGCTGCCTATCTTATTAACTCTGTAAACTGGATCGCTTAATGAGCCAAGCCTGAACAACAAGCCCAAAGACAATTAATAAGCATCGCTTATAATAAGTGGACATGGCAACCCTTCAAGAGCACACTCTGCTAAGTAGCCTTCCAAACATAAAGGAAACATGACGCCTCTGTTGACGGTGGTTTAGTTAAAATCGACAAACATAATGAGTCTTTGGTCGCTGTATTATCACTTCGGTTAAAATAGCAGATACCGAAAGCGTGAGATGGCAAAACGTTGCTATGGTGTCAATCATCGCAGTTTCGAGAGTAAATTCTGTTCCATACACACATGAAACTGTAATAATAATAATATGGTTGTCACTCCTGAAACCTTACAGTGTGTACGTAGCCATAAAAACCACTCCAATAACTCCTTATTTTTGATTTATTGATAGTCTTGAAGACTTTTTACTTGGACGCACAGCATCAATGTTTTATATCCCTATGAAAGGACTCTGATTCTCTTCCCAGGAAATTATCCCAAGCTGATCTTTCATTTCGAGCTGAAGAGGAGCATCCTGTACTTCATCCTGGAGACATACGTGCCGTCCAGCCTGCTGGTGGTTCTGTCCTGGGTCTCTTTCTGGATCAGCCAATCATCCGTCCCCGCTCGCATCTGCATAGGTACAGTAATGTGTTTCATTTCATTCTTAGGAAAAACAAAATATGTTGATTTAGTAACCACCCGAAAATTCCTAGCAACCAACACCTTGGTAACCATATAGTAACTATCCATAACATCCTAGCAGCCAACACCTTGGCAACCATATAGTAACTATCCATAACATCCTAGCAGCCAACACCTTGGCAACCATATAGTAACTATCCATAACATCCTAGCAGCCAACACCTTGGCAACCATATAGTAACTATCCATAACATCCTAGCAGCCAACACCTTGGCAACCATATAGTAACTATCCATAACATCCTAGCAGCCAACACCTTGGCAACCATATAGTAACTATCCATAACATCCTAGCAGCCAACACCTTGGCAACCATATAGTAACTATCCATAACATCCTAGCAGCCAACACCTTGGCAACCATATAGTAACTATCCATAACATCCTAGCAGCCAACACCTTGGCAACCATATAGTAACCAACTAGATCATCCTATCAACCAACACCTTGGCAACCATATAGTAACCATCCAGAACATCTTAGCAACCAACACCTTGGCAACCACATAGTAACCACCTAGAACATCCTAGCAACCAACACCTTGGCAACCATATAGTAACCAACTAGATCATCCTATCAACCAACACCTTGGCAACCATATAGTAACTATCCATAACATCCTAGCAGCCAACACCGTGGCAACCATATAGTAACCATCCATAACCAACACCTTGGCAACCATATAGTAACTATCCCAAACATCCTAGCAGCCAACACCTTGGTAACCATATAGTAACTATCCATAACATCCTAGCAGCCAACACCTTGGCAACCATATAGTAACCAACTAGATCATACTATCAACCAACACCTTGGCAACCATATAGTAACCATCCAGAACATCTTAGCAACCAACACCTTGGCAACCACATAGTAACCAACCAGAACATCCTAACAACCAACACATTGGCAACCACATAGTAACCACCTAGAACATCCTAGCAACCAACACCTTGGCGACCATATAGTAACTGTCCATAACATCCTAGCAACCAACACCTTGACAACCATATTGTAACCACCCTGAACATCCTAGTAACCAACACCTTGGTAACCATATAGTAACTATCCATAACATCCTAGCGCAACCAACATCTTAGCAACCACATAGTACCAACCCAGAACATCCTAGCAACAACTCAGAACACCTTAGCAACCACATAGTAACCACCTAGAACATCCTAGCAACCAACACCTTGGCGACCATATAGTAACTGTCCATAACATCCTAGCAACCAACACCTTGACAACCATATTGTAACCACCCTGAACATCCTAGTAACCAACACCTTGGTAACCATATAGTAACTACCCAGAACATCCTAGCAACCAACACCTTGGCAACCATATAGTAACCACCCAGAACATCCTAGCAACCAACACCTTGGTAACCATATAGTAACCACCCAGAACATCCTAGCAACAAACACCTTGGCAATCACATAGCAATAACCTAGAACATCCTAGCAACCAACACCTTGGCAACCATATAGTAACTGTCCATAACATCTTAGCAGTCAACACCTTGGCAACCATATAGTAACCAACTAGATCATCCTATCAACCAACACCTTGGCAACCATATAGTAACCATCCAGAACATCTTAGCAACCAACACCTTGGCAACCACATAGTAACCAACCAGAACATCCTAACAACCAACACATTGGCAACCACATAGTAACCACCTAGAACATCCTAGCAACCAACACCTTGGTAACCATAAAGTAACTATCCATAGCATCCTAGTAACAAACACCTTGGCAACCACATAGTAACCAACACCTTGACAATCACTTAGTAATCACCTAGAACATCCTAGCAACCAACACCTTGGCAACCATATAGTAACTATCCATAACATCCTAGCAACCAACACCTTGGCAACCACATAGTAACCTCCCAGATCATCCTAGCAACCAACACCTTGGCAACCACATAGTAACCAACACTTTGGCAATCACATAGTAACCACCTACAACATCCTAGCAACCAACACCTTAGCAACCATATAGTAACCATCTAGAACATCTTAGCAACCACAATCTTGGCAACCACATAGTAACCACCCAGAACATCCTAGCAACCAACACCTTCACAGCCATATAGTAACCCCCCAGAACATCCTAGCAACCACATAGAAACCACCCAGAACATCATATCAACCACATAGTAACAATCCATAACATTTTAGAAACTACACAGAAACCTCCAAAAACCACAACTACATGGCAACCACCAAAAACACCTTAGGAACCACATAGAAACCACCCATTACATCATAGCAACCACATAGCAAGAACACATTCAAAACTACATAGCAACCACCAAGAACATCCTAGCAACTACATAGCAACCACCAAGAACACCTTGGCAACTACATAGTAACCATTCATAACTTCCAAGCAACAACCCAGAACACCTTATCAACCACCCATAAACATCCTAACAACCACATAGCAACCAACAAAAACACATTAGCAACCGTATACATGGTAAACATTTTATTAATTTTTTTTTAGTTGTAAATGAAACAAAGATTATTGGAGTCGGCTTTAAAAGAAAATACTATTTCAGGCTTTCTACTTCAAAATTTCTAGTTCATCAAATTCAATGTTCTACTTGTCAGTTCTTTGTAAAAATGTAGTAACAATTTCAGAGTGAAAATGGTTTCATAGTAAATCTACACCATTTTTTTCAGTGTAGTAACTAACTACACAGAACATCCTAACAACCAATATAATAACTGCAGAAGCTGATTTCCTTGTGACAGTTTAGAGCTGGGCAAATGAGTGTTTCAGCTGAGCATGTGTGTTATTGGTACATGTTAAAGGTGTTACGACCGTCCTGACAATGACCACGCTGATGATGGGCGCGCGGACGTCTCTGCCCAATGCCAACTGTTTCATCAAGGCCATCGATGTGTACCTGGGCATCTGCTTCAGCTTCATCTTTGGAGCGCTGATAGAGTATGCCGTGGCCCACTTCTGCACGCTACAGCATCCCGACTACAAGAACGCACTCATGGTAAGACAGGATCATCATCATCATCATAGTGTTCATCATCATCTGTGCTGTTTTCTAAGGTAAGCATCATTATTATTGCCCATACTGTACTTTGAATCTTAAAGGGATAGTTCACCCAAAAATTAAAATTTACTCACCCTCAGGCCATGCAAGATGTAGGTGACGTTTTTTATAGTAGAACAGTAAAAAAGATGTTTAGCTGAAACCGTGGTTGGTGATTCATAAAATGCAACTCACCAGCTGCCCGTCTTTGAGAATAAAAAAAGCATATCAAGGAACGCAAAGTTAATCCCAGTGTCTCCTGACGATATATTGAGGTTTTATGAAGCGAAACAATTGGTCTGTGCAAGAAACTGAACATTATTTACAACATTATTACCTGTAATCCAGAGCCTCAGGCAAATGGGAAAATATGATTCTTTTCTGCGAACTGGTCCTTTTGGACAGTTCGTTTCAATGAACTGGTTAATTTCACTAGTTCGTTTATGTAATTATGCAATGATGTAACGTATACTCAATTATATTATTAAAGCACCCAATAATGATGTGAAGTGTAGATGTTTTACTTGTCTAAAGCATATAAAGTAAATAAACTTGTCTTCATCAGCTCATCTTTTAACATAAAGAGAAAATTCAAAAACTTTAATTTCGCCCCTTCATTCGAGTGCTGGGTTCACGCATGTGCATATCAGCGGCTCATCAGTCTTTGGTCTGAGTCGAAACTGTTTCCTCAGTTCAGTGACTGTTGGAGGAACTGGAGCGCTGAATGATTCATTCATCACAGGATCAGATACACTGCTATTTCGGCTCATTTCCAGTTGGAGTGAGTGTCAGGCTTCTGAAAGTGAGTTTTAATTGAATAACTTGAGCCGTGAACTGTTTCAGATGGTTCAGTCGGATTTGATGAACTGGTTCAAGTAGGTCACAAAAACAAAAAAAAAAAAACGGTTCAAAAGAATGATTCGTTCGAGAACCGGACATCACTTTGCCTGAGGCTCTGGATTACAGGCGATAATGTTGTAAATAATATTAAGTTTCTTGCACAGACCGATCATTTAGCTTCATAAGACCTCAATATATTGTCAGGAGCCATGGCTATTAATTTTGTGTTAATTCTATTCTCAAAGATGGACAGCCACTAACTTGCATTTACTGAATCACCAAGGACCACAGTTTCAGCTAAAAATCGTCTTTACTGTTCTGCTGAAGAAAAAAAGTCACTTACATCTTGGATGGCCTGAGGGAGAGAAAATTAACAGCAAATTTTCATTAAAGTCCCTTTACAAACATTCATAATTTCATAATAAAATGTAAATTATAGGCATTATTGTTATTGTCATCGTCATCATCATCATCACTGTAATCGTTTATTGTTCATCTCAACATACTTATAGTCTTATTAAATTTCATGTTAAATTTCATTGCTCATTTTATCTCGTCTCCGTGTTTTCTCTGTTAGTACGGTCATCACATGCACGAGTGCGAGGAGATGAACGGCATCGTCACCACCATCGCCAGCAATTCTTCACGGCTAAAGCGGCGCAAAGACGCTCCAGCACCCGCGCCCACCGCCGCCGGAGAGCCTGGCCTCACACCCTCCAGCCCGACCGCCAGTGAACCCAAGACCGCCGAGGTCCCGTCGGAGCTCTTTAGCCGCTGTGCCAAAAACATCTCCGTCCTGAGAAAGATCCTGAGATCCATCAACTGCTGTCATGTGGAAAACCCACATTATATAGACAACTACTCGCGGTTAACCTTCCCACTGTCGTTCATCATCGTTAATCTGCTCTACTGGACCTACTACCTGTACTTTTAACCAGCGCATCGTGTTGAATCATTTCTGTGTGTTAGTAAGTACTACAGTGTGTGCGTGTGTGTCTGAAAGACCAGCAGAGACTCAACAGAGAAGGAGAATAATTAGGGTTGCACCGATACTACATTTCTTAGCAGATACCAATAGTTGATTATACAGAATGATGTTTGCCGTTACGATAGCTGATTATTCAGAATGAAATTTGCTGATACCGGTAATAGATAATTTAGAATGATATCTCTCAGTACTGATTATTCAGAATGATGTCTGCAGATACCGATAGCCGATTATTCAGAATGAGATCTGCTGATACTAATATCCGATTATATAGAATGATATCTGCCGATACCAATAGTCAATTATTCCCGAATTATATCTGCCAATACCGATTATTCAGAATGATTTCTGCCGATACCGATTATTCAGAATGAGATCTGCTGATACTAATATCCAATTATATAGAATGATATCTGCCGATACCAATAGCCGATTATTCAGAATGGTATCTGCCAATACCGATACAAATACTGATAGGCAATTATTCAGAATGATATCTGCTGATGCTGATACTAATATCCGATTATATAGAATATATAATATATAAAGAATATATGATATCTGCCGATAAAAATAGCCGATTATTCAGAATGATATCTGCCAATACCGATACAAATACTGATAGCCAATTATTCAGAATGATATCTGCCGATACTGATAGACGATTATTCAGAATGATATCTGTCGATACCAATAGTCAATTATTCAGAATGATATCTACCAATACCGATACAAATACTGATAGACAATTATACAGAATGATATCTGCCGATACCAGTAGTCAATTATTCAGAATGATATATGCCAATACGATTATTCAGAATGATTTCTGCCAATACCGATAGCTGATTATTCAGAATGATATCTGCCAATACCGATACAAATACTGATAGGCAATTATTCAGAATGATATCTGCCGATAACAATAGCTTATTATTCAGAATGATCTCTACCGATACTGATACCGACAGCCGATTATTCAGAATGATATCTGCCAATACCAATACAAATACTGATACCGACAGCCGATTATTCAGAATGATGCCAATACTATAGATCTATAATCAGCATTTGTGCTATAATCTCCATTACTACATTTACCATAGCACTTACAATGGCAGTAAACTGAGCAGCATTTAAAAGCCTAAATGCCAACTTTTTGAATTACTCAGTACATACCTGTGAGTCGCTTTTTCTGTATGGAAACTTCCATATGTTTATTTTTTAAAAGTTGGAGTATTTACCAGCGTTGATGTGCTACAGATGCTGTTGACAGAGATTAACTTGCATTGAACATAGTGAGGAGACGTGATCAGTATCCTTATTGTCCCATATATGAATCTCACTGATAGCGTCATCGTCAAGTTGGAAGTTTGTTGTGGCTGATGATGGCTATTCAACCCTGGACCTCCACAATGGTTCCCATGATTAAATCTTCTGAATAATTAAAGATAAACTGAGGAAAATGCATGTGAATTTTAGCATCAGATTACTGGAAACCTGATTTTGACTTCACATGTGGCTGAGGATGAGCAGACTAGATCTTAAAGGGGTCATATGATGTTGCTAAAAAGAACAGTCTCCACAACATGGCGGCAGCAACAACAATACTACAGCGAGAATAAAAGTTACGCCTTCTTTCTTTGCGTGAACATTTGGGCGGTGTTATGCAAATCTTCCCAGATAGTGACGTAGACATGTGGGGGCGTGTTAGAACGAGCCGTTTTAGGTAGGTGTGGCTGACTCTTAACTTTTATAAAGAATATCTCTTTGGATTTGAGACTTTAGTCTTTGCAACTTTACAGATCTTCTTTATGCACCAAGAGCTTGTAACACTCCAAAGAGAAAGGAAAAATTTAAATCGCATCATATGACCCCTTTAAAGTCAACATGAAATTGAAATTCAGTCAACTTTTCCATTGAAGTCATCTAGGCTGTAGACTGTTGGATAATGTTAATCTTAACCAGTAGTCAAGTATTTAGTTGTTGTTTTAGGCTGCTGTTCTAGCTAACGCAGCCTTTCTGATATATTTGTCATAATTAACATTTAATACTGGTAAATGTTAATATAATAGAGGTTACAGCAAAAATAGCAAATAATGATGGATTTGATAAAGAAGCCTCACGGCTGGTATACAAGGAGATCCTCTGGAGCAGAGTTTCTCAAACTAATACAGTAATTAATGCAATCATAAAAATGTCAAATAAAAATGGATAAATAATTTGAAAATAAAACAATAAATATAAAACACTTACTAGGAAATTAAATATTAGTTTACCTGCATGTCTTGTGACTATTAACCAACATCAGAGAACCATGAACATGCAAATGTGTTGTTAAATTATTGAAATATTAAATTATTAATAAATGTAATTAAATCTCAGGGGACTTCAAGCAGATAATTCATCTCAAAGAGGTTCAGCTGGAAAAAAAAATGGATGGAGGATGAATTTGACCTTCAACCTTCACCCTTCACATATGTTGACTTTAACATCCTCAATCACTGTAGGTTATATCACAGAAAAAATGGGGCGAATTTTAGTATTTGAACGTGTGTGAATGTGATTGTTGGAAACTGTCAGTGAATATGATTTATGTGGATTTGTGTGTGTTCATCATTATCGGCTGGGAGTTGTTAAAATGCTGAAAAATATTATCAAAAAGGGCCTAACAAGTTGATATCCTAAAGGTGTAGTTCGTTCAAAGAGGACAGCAATGTCGTTTACTCACCCTCACGTTCATTGAAAACCTCTGTGACTGTTCCAATCTCATTTGCGTTTGCGGTCAATTCAAATATGATGGCAGGTTTTACATAATCTGTGTGTCTCGTCCTTGATGTTTGGGCTGAAATAATTAGTCGATATTATTGACAATGTCGATCATAAAATATTTTTGTTGTCGAATAGTCGATTGATCTCATATGACCTAATGTAGGGGCCTGCAATAATGAGGTTTGACCTGTGTGACGCTGTAGCGCAAGACTGTAATTCAGCCCTCCCGCATGCAATCCAGTAGAAGTAAACACGCTTATTAGACATGCATAAGAAAGCCGAACCAGTAGAGTGTGGAAATGTTTTAAAAAAATAAAAAATAAAAATGCTGTCATGTGTAAAGGCCCTGATATACTGACAGCGAAGTTCTTTTGCATTCTTACTTGCAGTTTACTGTTTTTCTTGCTCGTTTCCTTTCAATAACAAAATAAACACAGCAAAAATGACAGCGGTGAGAAAGCAGCAGTTAAGAAAGCATCATATATAGTGCACGTTTGTTGTTGATTTGTCGCCTTTATTTATACAACACTTTATACAGTAGACTGTTTTAAAGCAAGCAACTTTACAGCATTAAACATGAAGAAACAGTGTGTGTCGCTTTCAGTTAGAAATACAACTTGATTTTCTACTATCATGCAGCTCTATATAAATATGTATAGAATATGTGCAATATAACTCAATATTTTAGCGAATTGCAAAAACGGAATAATCGATCAAAGCCTACTGATTAATCAGTGAAATACATGACGATTAGTTGATTAATCCTTCTAATAATCGTTAGATTAATCGATGATCAAAATAATTGTGTGTTGCAGCCCTACTTGACATCTAAACACAAGTGTGAACGAGGTTTGAGAGCTGTTGGAAACATGAGGGTCAGTAAATAGTGATTTTTAGGTGAACTATCCCTTTAAGCACAGCGACTGCTCTCCTTTAGTCTGTTTTTATTCACTTGTGTCCGTGTTTTCCACACTGTAATGCCTCTAACGTGTCTTCCTCGTGTGTCTGTGGTTTTCGAGTTTGAGTTACGGTGTTGAGGGCAGAAAGAAGCCATTGCTACCAGTTTATTGCTTCCATAAATCCTCCGGCCTCGGCCACTTTCTTGCACATTATCGATGGATTGCAGGGGCCATGTAAACTCTTTATATGACTTGGCTTTAATGATTCAGAGGTCTTTGTGGACTCTATACAGGACGGATACGGACCGGACCAAAGGCCATGGACTGCGTGTGGCGTCTGATGCTAAACTGTCTGGAAACATTGAATTTTTTGGGACGTGAATCTGTGCATTAAAGCTCTTGGATTCAGTGACAGCGGCCCGTACTGAACTGGATTGAACACTTTGGGTTATGGTTTTAAATATAATATTAAAACTGATGTATTTTATGAATGGATGAATTTTCCTCTCTGGACCTCGGTTAGGTTTTTAAAACTGTTTTTTATTTGGGATTGTTGATGCTCTCAAATAGATCTGCTATTTTTGTAACTTTGAATTGGCTTCATTTAGATGTTTTGAGCGTTTGCCTTCGTCATGCAGTCGGATCCTTAATTTCACGTCGAATGCCTTCCGTTCAAAGTTTAATACTACAAAGTGCTTGATTTTCCATTTAATGCATGTTTCTTTACCACTTTAGGGTAATATTCAGTGTAATAATACATTAATATTGATGTAAATTTGCATTTATGAGACTTCTTTGTGTTTATTCGTAGGTTGTTTTTAATTTGCCAAGTTGAGAATTTATGCAATAACTCGTCATTTACTGTATATGCATATCAGGCTTATTAATCATTAACTAAAACTAACACCATAAAAAATAAAAAAAAAATTCAGTAGGCCTACTTGAAATAAATGTTAACTGAAATTTTATATA
>NW_015552527.1:250776-255987 GCF_001515605.1 Sinocyclocheilus anshuiensis | reverse complement strand
AAAACTATTGCAGCTAAAAACATTTCTCATTTTCATTTAGTTTGACTTGATGTGCAAAAATAACTCAAATATAAATACAATTATAAAATAAACTATATAAACATTATAAAAAACTAAAAGTAATAAAAATGACAAAAAAAAAACAGAATAAAATTGCTAAAACTTTAGCTAAAATTAAAATATAAAAACAAATTCTAAGTATTATTAAAAATATAATAGTATCTCATTAATACTAAAATAACACAGATGCATTTCAGAATTAATAGAAAACATTTTTCTTTAATGATTCCCATTGTATGACACAATCATGAACTTTATTTAGATTTTATTTGCATCCCTGCAGTTTTGTTATATTTACACCAGTATTAGAAAGCAGCTTAATACATTCCATGTGAAATTTTCATGCATTTCTAATAAATAATCTCTGTTCCAGTAAATAGGACGATGAGAGAATGATGATGACAGTGCCAAACATGTAAGCCAAAGACTTCATATATCTAGAAATCCATCTAAAACAGACCACAATTACCTGATCAATAACCTGTTTGTTTAGCTCTTCTATTTTAATTCTAACCTGCAAACTGACCTGTATTTGATGGCAAGGCTGTCCATGTCTTCCTTTACTTTCCCATTATTCATATAGTTCCATCATTGTCACGTTATCGATCATAATGACACCCCAGTGAATTTCAGACACTGTTTTGAGGCTGATCTCACAGATCCAGACTGTTTGTGTTGGTATCTGAAGCTCTCGAGCATCGTGATGTGAATATGTGTGTATAATGTAACATTTGCATATACAGACGATGGAGCGTAATTGAACAACGACTGTAAATACTGCATGTTTACTTGATGTTTACTTAATGATGCTTATTCTAATGATGCTAATAATGACACTAATAGTAAAAAATCTAATAAAAAAACACGTAAATAAGAGTCTGTGAGTGAAATTTTCCTTTCTGCTTAAAGTGCGGATCAATAATGCATGGAAATTGCACATAAGGTAAATGATTAAAGAACATAAACCTCTGTGTCACACTCTGAAGAAGATATCATGACAGTGCTATAATAAGCTTGTCATCATATTTTAACGAGTATACACTAACAAAACCAACAGAGCAGAAAGAAAACACAACCAGGCCACAGTGGCTCTATTCAGACGGATATTAAACCCCTAAGCAACCAGAAAACAACTTCTTTTGTGCTTCAGTCACCGGTGGGCAAATAATGTTTGTACTTTGTATAAATATACATGAATAAACACTTAATTTGACAAATTATTTCAGCGTTTGTTCAGAGTGCTTCTAGCAATTATTCTCAAGCTTGACAAAGACTACAGTTTATTGTGCAGTTCTGATGTTCATTTTCTCAAGCCATTATTTGTGATTTCAACATTGCATTACAGTTTCATAGCAGTATATGCAGCTGGCCTACAGCTTGACCTCTAACCTCTGACATCTTTCTTGAATCAGAGGTCAGGAACCAACTTAATAGAACCTGCTGGAAAATGCCAGAACTATATAATTTTGATGGACGTTCAAAAGTAGCTTTTAAAATTAAATAAACATATTTAACAATATATGAACTGCAAGTATTTCAATAGATTATTGTAGATGTTTTAGTAGTGACAGATTGTTTTTGAGGCTGTGAAATGGACTAATTTTTCGCCATCTTCAGACTTCAGGTTGTGTACTTGTACTTCCAGAGATTCATGAAGCAGCTGAGAAACGTTCATTGAGATGTATGTGAACGCTAACAGATTACTCCCTACTGTCAGGGAGTCTCTGTCACCAGCTCTGGACTCCATACCCCAGAATCCTCCCCGGCTCACCTATTCACAGTCACGATCACCATCACCTGGAATTCTGATTCCCCGCACCTGCTGCAGCTAATCAAGCTCCCCTATATCAGTGCTCACCTCACACAAGATCAACGTCCGGTCTACCGTTCCCTGGAACTGGAACTGGTGCCCTCCGTGGGCTATACTAGGGAACTGGAGCCCTCCGTGGGCTATACTAGGGAACTGGTGCCCACGGAGGGCACCAGTTCACGAGTATAGCCCACAGAGGGCACCAGTTCCAGTTGCCGAGTATAGCCCACGGAGGGCACCAGTTCCAGTTCCCTAGTATAGCCCAAGGAGGGCTCCAGTTCCCGAATATAGCCCACGGAGGGCTCCAGTTCCCGAGTATAGCCCATGGAGGGCTCCTGACTCCTCGTTTAGCCCCGGAAGGGCTCCTGACCCTCAGTTAAGCCCAGGGAGAGCTCCTGATTCCTCGTTTAGTGTGTGTGTGAGTGTGTCTGTGTCTTGAGTGCAGAATGATTTGTTATGTCTCTCGTCAGATGTATGGAGTATCTTTACACTTTAATGAGCCAGACTGCAGCATCACTCATTAGGCCTAATTAAACACTAACAGATTGAATAACGATCCTGATAATGAGCAGAAAACGGTTGATATGCTCCGGTCTGGATGCGTGTTGATGTCGTAATCACATTATAGACAAACATCACCTGAAGAATCATTCCTCTACAGGATTTTAATTATGAATCTGTCGGTGAGCATCGCTGAAATGAATAAAGACAGATGATCCTGCTTACAGCGTTTATGACTAATGTGATGTGAAGACGCACAGCCGTGTGGACGCTCGTGTTTGATTGCTCTTTTATTGCTCAGGATAGTAATAATAATAATAATAATATGGAAAGCAGCTCAGATCATTTGATGAGAAATGTTGGCATTCATATTGAGATCTTTATTATTAATTTATTATAATAAATTCATAATTTATTATTATTATTATTATTTTATGCAAACTACATATGCCTCTCATTTTCAAACAATTAACAATTTGGAGCAGGGTTACCATTAACTAAAATTAAATCTAAAGCTTTCTTGGTAACTGAAATGAGGCTGAAATAAAATTAAATAAAAATACATTAAAAACTTAAACTAAACAAAAATTGGAAATGCAAATGTTTTTTCTTTTTTCATTTAATTTGTTTAATTTGAATCAGTAAAATTACAAACTGGAAGTAACTATAAAAACAAACTAAAACGACTAAAACTGATGTTTGATGTTTGAGTTCAGACAGATCTTTGACTTTTGATTTCACATTTTGGAATGAATTTATGTTTTTTTTTTTTTTTTTAACAATTTAAATGTATGTATTTATTTAATAATAATAATAATTATTATTATTATTATTTTATTATTTTTATTATTATTATTATTATTATTATTCAAAATACCTAGGCTTCTCGTTTTCATACAGTGAAACATTTATAACAGGGTTTTTATTGTTAACTAAAAAAACGCAAACATTCTTGTTACTGAAATAATAAAATAAAACAAAATAAAATAGATTAAAAACTTAAAATCAACAAAATTTAGAAATGTAAATAGTTTACATAAGTTAAAATAACTTAAAATAAGTTTAATTTTAAGCACTAAATTTACTAACGATGTAAATAAAAACCAAAAGTTAATATCTCTGACTTCTGATCGCAGACTTTGGGTCTGAGCACAGTTTGAGACATTTTTTTTAGTTTTTTCTTTGAAAACACATATTGCTTTTGCTTTTTTGGAAAAACAGAGATATGAATGGTTTTATAAGTGTCTCACCCTCATGATAATAACAGGAGCTTCATCTCAGCAGCTCATGTTTTCTTGTTGATTCTGGCCAATCACTGCCGGACAAAACGAAAAGGGCAGTCAGGTCAGGAAATGAAATCAATAGACAATTAACCTCTCTAACACAGAAACACTCATCCAGATCGAGTGTGTTCAGTGAGGCCAGCAGGCGGCGCTGTTCACTCACAGTTCTTCAGTAATGCATTATCAAAGATGATTGTACATGCAGACATCTGCTGCTGAAAACATCATTCTAAACTGCTTAAACTCCATGTTTGGATTATTTGACACATCTGTGTGGATTATGAAGCGTATGCCGCAGGTCTGCGCCGGGATCCTGATGTTTCTTTGTGGATCCTGCAGGACTTTGTGTAAATGATTTGGGTCTCAGATCCTTTTCAAACAACCTGTAAATGCAGATTCACAAATTATAAAGAGAAATTAACAGAGAGCAACACCCATGTTACTGCTGAACATGAATGCTTTGCTGTGAATGGATCAATAATAATAATAATAATAATTAGATAATAAATAATAATTATTATTATTCAATGTTATTTAATATATTATATTTATAATATATATATAATTATATACATATTTATAATTCTATAAATAATATGTAGTATTTATTAATAATTATAAATCATATTTATTATTTATTAATAATTATCTACATAATAGTTATTAAACATATTATCTAAATAATATATTTAATATGTTATTTAATATATTAAATAATAATCCATGTCGCTGATGAACATGAATGTTCAACTATGTATGGATCAATAATGTATAATAATATATAAAATAATAATAATAATTTTAGTAGTAGTAGTAGTAGTAGTAGTATGATTAATTATAGTTATTATTATTTCATATCTAATTATTATTATTATTATTTCATATAATAACAATAATAACAATAATGTTAATATTATTATTATTTTGATCAAAATTCAGGAATCTTTCTGTCTGTCTGTCTGTATGCATGATGGGGAGACCGGGGCTAGTTGTCTCACTTTTTTACTCCACTGAATATTTTCTGAATAAGGTGTTTTCAAGTTAAGAAATCAGTATTTACTCAAACGTTACATTCTGAAAGCTAATGAGCATAAAGTGGGGTAAGTTGTCACACCAGGAGCCTGAGAAGAAAGCCTAGGTTTGAAATGTGAAATATCTTCCACAGCATCTCACTTCTGCACGTCACGCTTTTAAAATGTTTAAAAAGCACACTTTCCATGCATCTAAAATGTTTTATTGCAAATGTCACTGGCTGCGAAATCTCAACACAACAGACAACTCATGCACAGCGATTTAAAAGATAACATACAAAATGGCAAACCATCATTTTGGACAAAAGATATCGAAATTACAGTTTCAGTTTTATATCGCAGTTTCTCGTTCAATAATGCATTCGATGATGTTCGTCTTGTTTTTCTGGCTTTCTCATACTTTTTTACTTCAAATGAAAGATTCATCACGGAGCCGTGGATTCGGTTCAAGGCTTACAGCTGATTATTAAAGAGCATGTGGAGAAGATGAAGAGGCGTGAGGTCAGTGCTGTCGATGACGCTGATA
>NW_015552527.1:231836-250220 GCF_001515605.1 Sinocyclocheilus anshuiensis | reverse complement strand
TCTCTCTCACACACACACTCACACACTCACACACACACACACACACACACACACACACACACACACACACACACACTCTCTCTCTCTCACACACACACACACACACACAGCTTATTCTACACCATTCACAGTGCATTGTGCTTTAAGTGTCATTTAGAGGCGGGGAAATCTAAAATCTGGCTCTTTTTTATGCAAAACATTTTAGGAAATAACCCTCAGAGACCCAAGCATTGTTATTTCTAATAACGCATTAATTGTTTCACCCGTTCAGGCAAAGTTTGCATGAGGGAAAAATTGTAAAAATGTTAGAAAATTGCAATCGTGAGCATTTAGGGTTACAAAATGTCTTAAAAGTTAAGTGGAGGTTTTGAATTCATAACACAATTTAGCACACAAATGCATTTGCAATATATTTCAATTAGTTAGGCTACAGTCACAAAAGCTTGGAAATTGCACTATTTGACCATGTTATATACTGTTTGACTGTTGTACGCATTTCATAGACATTATAAATAGATACACATGCACATTTCACTGTTTTATACACTGTACTCAGTGCTGGGTAATAACCGATTACATGTAATTTGGATTGCGTAATCAGATTGCAAAAATGAAGTACTTTTTAAACTACTCGTATAACTACAGTTACTTTTTATTGATTACATGATTATATTTTATTCACATGGTCACATGCTGGTAAACAGGCATAATATTTAATATTTTTGTGTAAAGTGTTTATTTTGATTGTTGTCATTTTTAAAATGTTTATTTAAATTTTACATTTAATTAGTTAGCTTTTTATTAATCTCACAAACCCCCTGCAGTTCCTTCACGAACCCCAGTTTTAATGCACTTCGTGTTGTTAATAACAACGAATAGAATATATTTGCTTTCATTTTGTATTGATATGGTACAATATTATCCTATTTAATATTCATGAAGTAGTCTGATTTTATTACCTGAAACATGTAATGTAATGGATTACGTTACTGACTACAATTTCTGTCATGTAATTTAGAATATGTAACGGACTATAGTTTGTAAATAATCTACCCAGCTCTGACTGTAAATAAATATTAATTTCAACACATTTGAAGTAAGATATAGTAATTTTCGGAAAAAGTCCAAATGAACATTTGTCCTGTCTATTTTATGAATGCATGTTATAGATCTTATTGTGAACAATTAATTGTACTAATTAATTTATTTCATTTATTTTGTTTAAATCATGTAATTACATTGTTTAGAGCATAAGAAATAAAATGGAAAAATAGCAATTTTGAAAAATTATATTTCATTCATTTATTATGCTACATCCTCTGTAGAGGACACCAGGACTCAATTAAAAATAAACTAATAATAATAAATAAATAAAAAGGCATGAGTGAAAATGAATAGGCAAAAACAATTTTAAACATTTTCAAATTTTTAATCAATACATTTTTAGGTTTCAGGACTTTGTATAAGTTTGATTCTCAACTATGTTATGAAAGCTGCTTTATGCAGTATGTGTGTAAAATAGCCATAAATGGGTTTTCCCACTGTATACAATGTATCTATACACTGTATCTAATTTGCATATTAATGTGTTCTTGGTGCATCATGTAGTGTATTAATGGGAGAAATAATTGGCAAGATTTTCATAACAATATCTAATATTTCGGAATATTGAAATATAATTTCTTTCCCTATTCACTTTTGTGTCTCCCAAAATGCCTAATAAACACACTTTTAGTCCTGCTGTCCTCTACAGTGGACATGCATGTTTCATAACAGAAAGTCATATTTTGATTTGAAACCCCATAACATTTTCCTGAGATGTTGATTTATGGCAAACAGTTTAAAAAAATGATTCAGATTTAAATGATCATTACAAAATATGATCATATTTCCATAAGAGTGTTCAATTTGATCACTAAGTTAATGGAGTGGTCATGGAGAAGCCTCCAAGCGTTTAATATCTCTGAAAAGCCCTGAATGCACTCTGTACAGGACTGTGACATATTTTATGTCACATAAATATCAGAGAAATTCACTAAAATGTAATACCGAAGACAAAAGGAGGATATAGAGCACAAGTCTAATGTTATGACATTTTTATCAGCTTGAAAGCCCCAGAAAACTTCAGACATTTTTCAAAACATCTTCTTTTGTACAGTAAAATACAGTAAAAATTTTGAAATATTATTAGAATGTAAAACAGCTGTTTTCTATGTGAATATCTGTTAAACTGTAATTTATTTCTGTGATCAAAACTGTATTTTCAGCATCATTACTGCAGTCTTTAGTGTCACATGATCTTCAGAAATCATTCTAATATGCTGATTTATTAGAAACATTTCTGATTATTATCAATGTTGAAAACAGTACTTGTATAATTTTGGACAGACATATCAATAACTATTAGCAGAGTTTTATCTATTTGCATGATGCTCCCTAAACATCATGCAAAAACAACGTGAGCTCTGATTGGTCGCTTTGAAACTCCTCCTGTCTAAATGGGTGGTTCTAATAGCTCATTAAATATTCAGCTCACTCACACACATATAAACACAAGTGTGATAATGTTCACATTGCTGGAGGCACAGCAGAAGTCATTCGACGGCGGTGAACATCTCTACAGGCTGAGTGATTTCGTTTGAGATGTTCATTTGAATTCAGAGCAGCTCTGAAGATGCGTAATGGATGTGTGTTTACTCTTCCGTCTGGAATGATGGGAACATCCAGTAATTCACAGAGCGGAAGCACCGCATGAGTATTTTACAAACGATTGAGGAAAGCAGACGTACAAATGAAATATTTATAGATGAAGGCAAACTGATGTTTGGAGCATTATGTTATGGCTTATCAGCACTTACTCATGTTGTGTAAATCACAAACACAGGCTCCGTTCCAAATCCTGGCGAGCACCCTAGATAGTGCTGATCACAGAACAATGATGCCTTATTAGAAAACAAAATGCATTGTGTCAAAAGCTTGGGGTCGGTAAGATTTTTTAATGTTGTTCAAATCAGTCTCTTCTGCTCACCAAGGCAGAATTTATTTGATCAAAAATACAGTAAAATTGTGAAATATTATTACTATTTAAAACAGCTGTTTTCTATTGTAATATATTTTAAAATGTAATTTATTTCTGTGATCAAAGCTGTATTTTCAGCATCGTTACTGCAGTCTTCAGTGTCACATGATCTTCAGAAATCATTCTAATGTTTTGCTGCTCAAGAAACATTTCTGATTATTATCAATGTTGAAAACAGTTGTGCTGCACAATAATTTTGTGGAAACTGATACATTTGATTTTTTTAGGGTTCACAGATGAACAGAACGTTCAAAAGAACAGCGTTTATTAGAAATAGCAATCTGCTGTAGCATTATAAATGTCACTTTTCATCAATTTAATGCAGCCTTGATGAATAAAAGTATTTTTTTTAAATCCCAAACTTTTGAACAATATTTAGATGCTCTCTATGCAGGCAGCTCGTTAGGTTTTGGAACAAACCCATCCACATATTAATCCACTTTTTTGATCCAAAGCTTTTGTCTGTTCTTCCGAAAATGCGAAAGCGCTCAGGAGAGAAGCACTCTGACAGAAAGCACATCTCCTGATAAAAATATCCCAGCATGCTGTGTTTGTATACGGCTGCGTGACCAGTGCACTAAAAGCCCATGCACACCAATCTAAATATAAACCTCGTGCAATAAATGTGCATGCAACAAAACCGTTTGATGCATTACTGTATATACAGTTCAGTGCAGATTTAGTGAGTCTGAAATGATGCAGATATAGAAACTAAAGCTATTTTTAAACAGCCTACTTTAGACTTTCTAACTAGTGCATGACATCCAGCCAAGCCTTGACCCTCAGCTTTAATTCTGACATTGAGCTGGAGTTCAGGACGTTAAATGTTGAGCAGAAAATGTTCTAAAATCATGGTCTAGAAACCAAAGCTGTTTATGACATCTGAGAGGAGGAGATCTGATGGTTTCTTCTTCTTTTTAGCTATTTTTAAAACCGTTTTGCAAAAATGTAAAACATTTGCGACATTTTATTCTTACTGTTTTGTTTTTCAGTAAAATATCTAAACATTCTTAAATCAAGATGCATTTGCTTGAGAAGTAAAATGGCATGAGATATTAAGTCTTGTTTTCTAAAAATAATAAATAATAAATTAAAATTAAGTGATTTTAAAACAAGAATAAATATATCTGCCAATGGGGTCAGAAAAAAATAATCTTGTTTTCCATTTAAATTAAATGTATTTTTTCTGAGCCTATCTGCGGATTTTTGTTTTAAATATAAATACACTTAATTTTCTTTAAGTTGTCAGAAAACATACTCCAATAATCTTCATTTCAACTACATAGTTAAAGTCTTAAGTTAAAAAAGCATACTAAAAATGCTGAAAATTGTATTTTTTTTTTTTTTATTTTAAAATTGTATTTTTATTTTATTAAATGTTTTATGTGAAATTAACCAACTTCAGTTAACATGTAAATGTGTTGTTAAATTATTGAATATGAATTAAATCTAAATTAATTACATCAAATTAAATTAAAAATAGTTCAAACGTAACAAATTTAAATAAATATAAAAAACAAAAATATAATATGAATAAATATAAAAATAAACTAAAACACTAATTATGAAAATTATATTTTATTAATATTTTGTTCGTTTTTCTGCAAGTCATGTGACCATTAATCGACATTAGAGAACCATGAACATGCAAATATGTTATTAAATTATTGAAATATTGACTTAATATCTCAGGGAGACTTCAAGAAAATATTTTAGCTCAAATGTTTTAAGAATATGCCAATGGTGTCAGAATTTTTTTTTTTAATTAAGTACATTTTTTTCTGAGCCTATTTGCAGATTTTTGTTTTAAGTATACACTCGCTTAATTTTGATTCATTCTTCAGAAAACATTGTGTCTCAGGTAAATGTATCTTGATTTAAGGTTGTTTAGGTATTTGTACTGGAAAACAATCAAAAATA
The DNA here is from genome assembly GCF_001515605.1 of Sinocyclocheilus anshuiensis. NCBI lineage: Eukaryota > Metazoa > Chordata > Actinopteri > Cypriniformes > Cyprinidae > Sinocyclocheilus > Sinocyclocheilus anshuiensis. Next base: position 245,221 of record NW_015552527.1, on the reverse strand, counting down.
ATTTCTTGCAGTGTGTAACAAGCTACTTTTTCCAACAAAGAACATTTGAAATACATGTATGCATTTGGCGCTTTAATTTAAAGTGACTTGCATTGCACTGAAGGTGAACTATGCTCTACAGAAACTATTTCAGACACATTATAACGAACAAACTCTTTGCTCACTGTTTTTTTTTTTCTCTCATTACAAAGGCTGAATCAGTTTGTTCGTATGGTTCATTTAAAATGAATCAATTGTTTTTCCAGTTCCTGCTGTGCAGTATTTTACATTTATTAATTTAGCAGACGCTTTTATCGACTTAATGAGAAATACAGCAAGTGATTCATCTTAAGAGCTAATAACGTGAAAAGTGCTGTCAATATACATCATCTATAGTACAAGCAACAGGGAGGCATTTCAGAATTAGAGAATGCAGAGAGTTTAAAAAAAAAAAGAGTAGCTTATTTATTATACTAGAACTGTTTAGTTAAATATTGCTGTATGTCTGTATAGTATAGTACAAGAGCTACTCTTTAAAAACGTTTATGTATTTATAAACTATTCTGTATGTGTGTGTGTGTGTGTTTGTGTTTTATAGTTTTATGTTTATATATATATACACTACCTGTCAAAAGTTTGGGATCAGTAAGACTTACCGTCCAGAAAGAAATTCATACAGGTTTGGAATGACATGATGTTGAGTAAATGATGACAATGTTCATTTTTGGGTGAACTGTCCCTTTAAGAACTATAATATTTGTAAATAGTAAACACCTCATTTATATAAGACATTGATATTTATCTTCAACTCTTATTGAATTAACTGCTTACTTTAATTCAAATTAATTAGACAACATTTAAAGAGAAAGATGCTGTTGAAGCTATTCTGTTAAATTATCCTTTGCCCTATAATTAAATTTAATATAGTTCTCACAGAATCCAGAGTTTAACTAGTATTAGTTAGAGATGGTGGTCACAACAAGTAAAACCATGGTCCTCATTACCACGGTTATATGGTTTTAAAAATAAATAATAAGTAATAATAAACTATGGACTTTGTAATAACAATAAAAAATAAAAAATAAAAAAATAAACATGTAGAAACTGTGGTTGCCGGAATTTTACCGTAAAAAATACGGTAGCGATGTTTTAGGTTTTACGGTTTTAACTTAAATTTACAGTAAAATACCGTAATTTCATTAACTGATATAATGTTAATATACCAACCTATTGAAGTACTGAAATCTGTTTTGTACATTTGTAATACACTGATAACCACCAAATGCAGGAGGTGATGAGAAAGTCACATGATGAACCAAAGCCCATCACAAGCAGCTTTTAAATAATAACATATATAGAAGGTACACAAACACTAAACACCATCATGGTAACACACATGAAACTGAAATAATGCAATAAACATTCATTTAACAACATTAGGTGTAACACACAACCCTAATATACAAAACTCATAAGACAAAACTAAGAAGAAACATAGTTATTTCAACAAAAAAAACATCAAATTTGAAATGTAATGCAGGGAATTCTGGGAATGTCAATTTACGGTTATTTACTGTAAATTATCCGGTCTCTTTCACTTCCAAAAACGGTATACTACCGTAAAATTACATGCAATGTCCAATACAGTTTTTCACCGTATATAGTAGGGGAATTTACCGTTAACCATTTAACAGGTTTTTACTGTAGCATTTTTACAGTCTTTTACTGTTAAATTCACGGTCATTTTTTACAGTGTACATGCAGGTAAGAGCTCATGATCTTATTGAATAGCCTTCATGAGTTCGCAGTTTCTGCTTCAGCTTCTCAGATGAGAGTCTCCACATGTGTTTGATCTGAGACACCGACTCGCAGTCTGTAATTCTCCGTCCGTTTATTAATCGCTCTGGTGTTTAGGGAGGCTTGAACGCTCTTTCTTTACCACTGAGAAAATATTTACTCAGTATCAAGAGGCTGCTGAAGGTTTCTGCTTCTCATTACAGGAGAGACGGACTGCATCTGCGTGCCTGCTTTCTATTCTCCAGGCAGCAACCTGAAAGGAACGCAAGACCCAACAGTGTTTTTTATTTCTTGCCTTTCCCCAGAGATCCAGAGGAAGAAAAAGGGAGAGATAATGAGAAATTGTCAGCGGTTGAGGGGGAAAGAGCTGCCTCATGTTTGGCTGTCATGCAGTGAAATATAGGAAACTCGGAGCTGGTCTGTCGCTCGCGCTCTCTGTCTCCTTCAGTGTAAATAATGAGAGCCGATTCAGTGTGGCTCGCTTGAGGGGAAGTTTGTCTCGCTCTCAGCTCTATAAGAGCAGAAGCAGCTGCACCATGCTTCTGTCGTTATATATATATATATACACATTCAACACCCTTAAAGGAATAGCTCAGCCAGAAATGAAAATGTCCTCACTTCCAGGCCATCTAAGATGTGGATGAGTTTGTTTCTTCATCAGGTTTGTAGAAATGTGTCACTGCATCAGTGTCTCAGCAATGGATGCTCTGCAGTGAATGGGTGCCGTCAGAATGAGAGCTGATAAAAACATCACAATAATCCACAAGTAATCCACAGCACTCCAGTCCATCAGTTAACATCTGGAGAAGACAAAAGCTGAAACTAATCCAGCATTAAGACACTTTTAACTAAAACACGAGTCCATAATCCATAATAACTCTTCCTCTAGTGAAAAAGTGTTCTGGTCTGAATCAGGAGAGAAATCTGCACAGATCAAGCAGCGTTTAAACAGCTCTAAACACATATGTGGCTGGATTTTGATGTGAGAGACAACAGCAGATGCACTTTTTCACTGGAGGAAGAGTTATTATGGATTATGGACTCGTGTTTTAGTTAAAAACATCTTGATGATGGATTTGTTTCAGCTTTTGTCTTCTCCAGATGTTAACTGATGGACTGGAGTGCTGTGCATAACTTGTGGATTACTGTGATGTTTTTATCAGCTGTTTGGACTCTCATTCTGACGGCACCCATTCACTGCAGAGCATCCATTGCTGAGACACTGATGCAGTGCTGCATTTCTCCAAGTCTCGGATGGCCTGAGGGTGAGCACATTTTCATTTCTGGGTGAACTATTCCTTAAAAAGGAACAGTGAAACCATAAATCTGTCACTATTTTCTCACTATCATGCCATTCCAAACATACTCATGCCTGCATGGTATTTCCACCCCAAAACCCTCACCTTTTCAAGTGTTAACTGTGTAAACTGGATGTAATGAGATTGAGACTTCAGTCAGTGTTATGAGAGATCTTTATTTCCAGATTGACTCGTCCTGCTCAACTCCTTTTGTTATCTGAACGGTTGCCAGGGGATAAAGAAAGATCACTTACGCACATGTTAAAAAAAGGTAAAACATTTCATTGCAATTTCAAGACGAGATGTGCTGCTCTTTTATGTCTCTGATGACCAAAGCTTGCCATTCAGACAGTAACCTAGTAACAGAAAGAGAGCATTCAAAATAACTGATTATTTGTTTTTGTTTCTTTTACAGGAAAACAGTGCATTTAAGGTCTATCATCTGAGAAAAGATCATATTAAAGGTTGAATAACATTTGCATGAGTGACAAAGCCTAACAAGAATTTACTGGGGTGCTTATGTCATGTAAATGATTCCATAACATAATGAGTGGTTATGATTGTAAATCATAAAAAGACAAATGATAGGTTCTCTAAATCAATAGATGTAGACTTTTGTTAGTATAAGCCATCTAACTTTATTATGCGTGATTGAATACAGTGTGAGGCTCCACATCGCCACGCCTCTTTAGGATAAATAATCATATCATGTGGCATTTTGTGCCAATCTAAAGTTTATTCGCAGGGAGGGATCGTTTTAAATCCTAGTATGGCGAAGGAGTGGCTTATGAATATTAATGACGGCGTGCTGACGTTGCTTAGAAACCTTTCTTGAGCGTCCTGCCTAATTATTATTCATGAATCAGCCATTCACCATAGCTCCCGTCCACTAGCGTCCTATTGGGAAACGTCACGGTGCGTAATTAATATTCATAAGACAGGCCTTTATCGTAGTAGAGGAGGACGCGCGTCGCTAGAAGTTGTTACTTCATCCAGCAACAGCAACCTGTTGAGGCAGAAGTTTTCTTCACTCTTGAATGATAAGGATAAAGAGGAGCGCTTGCAGTGAGGATGTAAACCTACATCTAAACCCGCGTATAATGTAGAACCGGCTTTGGATCGGGAATGTTGCGCTTTTGGTTTTACGCACGGCGCATGGAGATCTTCCAGGTGCTTCACTGATCATTAGGGAGCGCCAGGCGTCTGTGTTCGATCTACCCTGAGATGATCGATAATTTGATGCCAGACTGGCTGGAAGTAACGTGACGGTTCAGATCGCGATGAAAGTGCTGCTCGTGCTGTGCGCGGCGCTCGCGGGCGCATGGAGCAGCAGAGATTGTCCCGAGCTGATGATTGACAGCTGTCACTGCGCCGCGGAGAGATCAAAGGAGTTTAATAGGCAGAGCGTGCGCGTGAAGGTTGTGTGTGATGATGCGGACCTGACGGAAACCATGCATCCCGGCTCTTTACCCAACACGACGGTGTCACTGTGAGTAACTCCTAACATGAAGACTGTGTTCATTGTTAAATGCGTGGTTATTTTTAACATTTCAGACCCAGAGAAGTTATGAAAATTGTTAATCATTCAAATCTTCCTAGGAAAGTCATTGAAATCATTAAAAGTTTATTTTAGTATATTAAATCGAGTAGAAATTGCTTGATGTAAGTAATGCAGTAATCATGACTGCATGAACAATTATTTTTTATTATCATTTCTTATTGCCTTTATTATAATACATTTTATTGTTTAGAAGTGTATACTATATGTCTTTATGTAACAAGTGTGAGCACTGGCCTCTATTGCTGTCAGCCATTGATTGAATTGAAATCGATCTGGTTGATGATATTTTATTGCCAGAAGTTTCATAAGCGATTTGTATTGTGCAATCATGCATTGATGCATTGTTTTTTGCCCCGTCATGTTATTTTGCTCATCAGTATTCAGAGCACAAATCAGAGAAGTATCACTGAGATACTGCAGATTTATTTGTACATTTACATTTATAAGCTTTTATCTGTATTGAAATGATTAATCCAAGGAATAAAGTCATGCAAGAAACACTACAGTACTGGAATAGTGCAATAGTCTTAGAGATAGGCTAATAAATAAGGTCTGATGTTAGAGAAACACTTATTGTTTCCACTGAAGGATAAATATACTAGTGTGCAAAAGTTTGGGATAAGTAAGATTTTAATGTGTTTTAAAGAAGTCTCTTCTGCTCATCAAGGCTGCATTTATTTGATCAAAAATACAGTAAAATTGTGAAATATTATTACAATTTAAATTAACCGTGTTCTCTGTGAATATCTGTTAAACTGTAATGTATTTCTGTGATGCGCAGCTGTATTTTCAGCATTACTCCAGTCTTCAGTGTCACATGATCTTCAGAAATCATTCTAATATGCTGATTTGCTGCTCGAGAAACATTTCTGATTATTACCAATGTTGAAAACAGTTGTGCTGCACAATATTGTTTTTTTGGAATCTGTGATACTTTTTTCTGGGTTCTTTGATGAATAAAAAGTTAAAAAGAACAACATTTATTTAAAATAGAAATCCTTTCTAACAATATAAGTCTTTAATATCATTTTTTAAATAAATTTAACACATCCTTGCTGAATAAAAGTATTAATTTCTTTAAAAAAAAAAAAAGAAAAGAAAAAAAATTGATATAATGCAGTATTTTACAATATTACAGTTTTTCTGTATTTTTGATCAAATAAATGCAGCTTTGATTCAGCATTACTCCAGTCTTCAGTGTCACATGATCTTCAGAAATCATTCTAATATGCTGATTTGCTGCTCAAGAAACATTTCTGATTATTACCAATGTTGAAAACAGTTGTGCTGCACAATATTGTTTTTTTGGAATCTGTGATACTTTTTTCTGGGTTCTTTGATGAATAAAAAGTTAAAAAGAACAACATTTATTTAAAATAGAAATCCTTTCTAACAATATAAGTCTTTAATATCATTTTTTAAATAAATTTAACACATCCTTGCTGAATAAAAGTATTAATTTCTTTAAAAAAAAAAAAAGAAAAGAAAAAAAATTGATATAATGCAGTATTTTACAATATTACAGTTTTTCTGTATTTTTGATCAAATAAATGCAGCTTTGATGAGCATAAGAAACTTCTTTAAAAAATCATACTGATCCTAAACTTCTGAACGTGTGTATATAAGTGTATATAGCCAGTGTATAGACTTGTATATAGCCAGTGTATAGAAGTGTATATAGCCAGTGTATAGTAGTGTATATAGCCAGTGTATAGAAGTGTATATAGCCAGTGTATATAAGTGTATATAGCCAGTGTATAGAAGTGTATATAGCCAGTGTATAGAAGTGTATATAGCCAGTGTATAGAAGTGTATATAGCCAGTGTATATAAGTGTATATAGCCAGCGTATATAAGTATATAAGCCACAGTGTATATAAAAGGTAATTGCAACTTTGTATCCCTGCATGCATTCAGACTTTTATTCTCACAATTGAAAGTTTATATCTCACAATTGAGAAATATTTTTTCTTAGAATTGCGAGATATGAACACAGAATTGCAAATATAAACTCCAGAAAGTACAGATTGTGAGACAGCAAAAAAAACCTAAAGATAAAAAGTTGCAATTACTTTTTTTTATTTTTTATTACTTTTTTTCTCTCTCAGATTTGCTATGAAAAACAATTCTGAATATGAGATAAAAAGAACAGATCTGATGTGGATGTTAAACGTTCTTCATCGATGGCAATAAAGAACTTTTATTTGCATGATCTTGATAAGAAGAAGCAATACAGTATCTGTTTCTGAGATATTGAGCTCATCACTGAGAAGAATGATGAGCGTGATTGTGATTTATGAGGAATCTAGTTCTCCGTCTGTGAAAACTCCTAATGCATTTTTAATTGTGCAAACTGTGTTCCTCTGGTGTACCTGCGTTTGCAGCGAGGGCTTGTATTACGCATTACTTTAACACGTGTGAGTCTTGTTTTAATGAACTCTAATGGTTTTACTGATTGGGAAGCTGCCTGCTGTAATGAGGAATGAAGTGCTATGTGTCTGTAAATAATGAAACATGTTGCTGGAGGGAAGTTTTCAGTGCTTTTCTGCTTTTTACAGCTCTTGTAGAGTTTAGTTCTCAAATGCACTTCTTTCTCAGGATCGTTTCGATTTTAAATGCTTGAAATGAGTTGTAGCAGATAGTGAAGGACTAGTGAAGGTATGCTTTCTTCTCTCCTCTAGCTTGTTTCCTAATCTAGTTGACAATCCTGGCATTGTGTAATACGACTATTGCTGATTCTTTGACCAGTTGCTTTGTTCCTCTTCTGGATAAAAGCGTCTGCTAAATGCATAAATGCAAATGTAATGAAAAGCCTGTCAAGTGCTTCTCACACTTTTCACTAGTGTTTAAAAGCATCCCATAATGCACCTCACGAGTCTTCAGAGCAAGAAGAGCTGAAATCTAGACAAAGAAGAAGCTCAATTATTAGAGAATTCAGTTTTGATCACTGCATTATTCATCACTGCACTGTAATTCTACTCATAATAGAGTGCAGCGGGGATGATGTATTTTTTGTAGGCCAAAACCTAGAAATGAGTTGTATTTTAGCATTTCTGATCGCATTGTCCTGAAGTCAGTGGTTGTTTGTTTGTTTTTTAATGTTTTTTTTTGTTGTTAAATAGGGCCCTATGAAATATGTTTTTTTTTCTTTTAAATTCTGTTTGTTTTTTTCCAAATTCTTTCCCTTTTAATTTTCTGTACTCTATTTTAATTGTTAAATTAAATTTTAGCAACCAAAAAGCATGTCTAATTAATTGAAATCATGAAACTTATGCAATTTAATTAAAATTCTGCAGTTGAATTACATTTGTATTTATTAATTTATTAATAAATAAAATAAAAAATATTTATTTATTAAAATGTTTAGGGTCCTATGAAATACATTTTTTTTCTCAAATTCTTTGTAATTTTTACCAAATTCTGTGTTTTCTGATTCTATTTTTATGGATTCCATTTGAATGGTTTAATAAAAATGTAATAATCAAAAAAGCATGTCTAATTAATTGTATTCATATTATTTTTATAATTTTTTTTTTCTTGTGTTGTGTATGTTAATCTTTCTGGAACGTCTCTTTTATTTTAGTTTTTCTGTATTTCTAAATTGATTTCAAACGTATACATCTTATCTTTATAGTGTCGTTCACACCAAAAATGGTAACTATATTAGCGTCCACACTAATGCGCAATATCGCTCTGTATCAAACCTGGAAGAGGAAGATTTTCACTGAAAAAATATTAAAATGTAACAGGATTTCATGGGGGGAAAAAAAAACATTTGCATGCATTTTTGCAAACATTAAAAACATTAACTTTACTTTACTGCAGTTTCCAGTTGAAATATCCACCAAAAATTAGCTTTATTTTCCAAATAATGTTCTATTCACTTATTACTTGATTTTTTGTAATTAAGACAAATCCCCAACCCTATTTTAACTCAAATTACACTACCAGTTAAAAGTTAATAATTACTAAAAAATTACTATTTTTTTTATCGTTTACTATTTTTTTTATCTTTTTTTGACAAAAGTTCGTATGATTCAGTGATTCAGAATCAGTCCTCATAGAAAAAAACTAAATATATTAGAAAATACTTTTGACTACTTTTGACTTTTAATGTATTTGAAAAGTCTCTTCTGCTCACCAAGGCTGCAGTTATTTGGTTAAAAATACAGTAAAAATTGTGAAATATTATTGTAATTTAAAATAGCTGTTTTCTATGTGAATAAATATTAAAATGGAATATTTTTGATTATTATAAACATTGAAAACAGTTGTCCTGCCTTATATATTTTTGTGGAAACCGTGATACATTACCATTAATAATTGACCAATAATAATTAATAATAATTGAGCAGCAAATCAGCATATTAGAATGATTTCTGAAGATCATGTGACACTGAAGACTGGAGTAATGATGCTGAAAATACAGCTTTGATCACAGAAATAAATTACAGTTTAACAGATATTCACACAGAAAACAGCTATTTTAAATTATAATAATATTTCACAATTTTTCTGTATTTTTGATCAAATAAATGCTGCCTCGGTGAGCAGAAGAGACTTCTTTCAGAAACATTTTAAAAAATCTTAATTTAAAAAAAAATCTTCATTCTTTAAAAAAAGTTCCTGACAATAAATAAAACATGATTTCAAAAGTGATCATGATCATTTTAGTGCTTTTGTTGGTCATTTTTTGGAGCTTAACAGCATCTGTCCTCATTTACTGTCCTTGTATAGAAAACAACAGCGTGAACATTTTGCTAGACATTTTTATGTGTGTTTCACAGAAGAAATAAAGGGATAAACTGCAGTGATGTCTCCAGCAAGGATACAGCATACTGTACTACAGAATGAGTCCGTGAGAAAACACCTAAAACACACTAGCGCTGCTTTTGAGTTTTGCATAAGCTCTGATGTGAAGAAGCAAGAGGTCGGTTATGTCAGTGTGTGTGATGTGTTTCTTCCGGATCTGCTCTTCTTCCCAGAAATCAATCAGTGCAGATTTGCTCTTATTAGATGATGACACACAGTTCTGTTGATGAAGTCTGAGTGTAATACAGTATAAAGTTGATCATTTACTCACTGTCATGCTGTTACAAAGTGTATGAACCATATTTTTAGGAAATATAAAAATCTAGTGCACATATATTAGCATTCAAAAGTTTATTTTTTTTAAATGTTTTTTAAATAAGTCTCTTCTGCTCATCAGCATTTATCTGATTAAAAATACACTAAAAATGTGAAATATTATTATAATTTAAAACAGCTGTTTTCTATGTGAATATCTGTTAAAATGTAATTTATTTCTGTGATGCGCAGCTGTATTTTCAGCATCATTACTCCAGTCTTCAGTGTCACATGATCTTCAGAAATCATTCTAATATGCTGATTTGCTGCTCGAGAAACATTTCTGATTATTATCAATGTTGAAAACAGTTGTGCTGCACAATATTTCTGTGGAAACTGTGATGCATTTTATTTTTCAGGATTCACAGATGAACAGAAAGTTCAAAAGAACAGCATTTATTTGAAATAGAAATGTTATACACTGCAAAAAAAGATGTTCTTATTCAATATTTTTGTCTTGTTTTCCATTACAAATTTTTAAACATTATTAAATCAAGATACATTTACTGGATAAACAAAATCACAAGATATTAAGTCTTGTTTTCTGAGAAATGCATCAAAATTAAGAACAAAAATTAAAACAAGAAAGAAATATCTATCTATATATATTTGTTTTTTTTCCAGAAAACAAGATGTACTATTTTACATTATAAATGCATGCTGATTTAGGAATGTTTAGATATAAAAATAGTTAATAAGAGCATCGGTTTTGCAGTGTATATGTCTTTACTGTCACTTTTTATTAATTTAATGCATCCTTGCTGAATAAAAATATTAATTTCTTTCTTTCAATAAAAAATAAAATAAATAAATAAATAAATTCTTACTGACCTCATTTTTAATTACTATTTCAATCAGGAGCAGTTCCCTCCGGTCATTGTGCAAAATAAAATATATTCAAATTTCAAGACCTTTGAACATTGCTTTTCTAGTTAAAAATGAATATTTGTAACGAAATTTTGGAACGACATGAGTGAACTGCTCCTTTAAACCCTTTCAAAATGCATCACGTTGTTCTTTAATTATCTTGAAGAGGCTGTTGTTGATTGTTTTATCGCAGCGTTTGTGTTCCGTCACGTAGAAGTTTTGCTGGTCATGCCTCAGATGGAGCAGCAAATGAATTGCAGAAAACCCAAGAATGCGTCTGAGCGCGTTTGGTGTGTCGACTGCCTAAAAATGTGAAGAAAGGAAAACAGTGAGTCTGCCAAGAATACATCAGCGGTGCGTCGTCTCTGGGTTATTTAAACGCTGGGTTATTTAAAGTGTCCCTCTGCTAGCGTTCCAGCTTTCCTAAATATCATCAAACAGCTTCTGTCTGCGCGTCTGATCTCTTGAATGTGTGTTAACTCCACATGACCCGCGTGAAGGCCCCTGAAGGGCCGTGGAGCTGAGAGCATGCTGAGAGGTTTGACTGTGGATGATTATGTTGCAGCGACCCGCTTCATCTGTGAAATGAACAGTGAGGGATTTGCTCAGAATGAAGCCGCGCCGTTTATTTGCACGCATTGTTGCATCGGTGTTGTTTTAGCACCCGATTCACTAATAGAATTATGCAATTAAACACTAAAATGAGCGACACCACACAGGAAGTGGAATTAGAATTTGAATTGACAGAATGAGCAATTTAATTAAATAGCAATAGGTAAGGATTTCAAAACATTTAATGCATTCTGGGAAATGAAGTGAAAATAAAATAAGTTATATAAATGTTTTATATAGCTGTTTATAAATATTGCTTCCCTGTGGTTGCATCTTATAAAGCTGTTTGAAGTAATTATATATATATATATATATATCTCAAAATCTGTTGTAACAATATACTGTTAAAAAGTTTGGAGTCAGTAATTTTTTTTCTTTTTCTTTTTTTTTTAAATTAAATCAATTAATAATACTTTTATTATGCAAGGATTTGATAAAAAGTGACAATAAAGACTTGCATTGTTACAAAAGGTTTCTATTTTGAATAAATGCTGTTCTTCTGAACTTTTTATTCATCAAAGAATCCTGAAAAAAGTATCACAGGTTAAAAAAAATAATAATATTAAGCAGCAAAAACTTAATATTCCAAGCATTAATAATAAATCAGCATATTAGAATGATTTCTGAAGATCATGTGACACTGAAGACTGCAGTAATGATGCTGAAAATACAGCTGCGCATCACAGAAATAAATTACAGTTTAACAGATATTCACATAGAAAACAGGTATTTTAAATTGTAATAATATTTAACAATTTTTACTGTATTTTTGATCAAATAAATGCAGCCTTGATGAGCACAAGAGACGTCTTTAAAAAAGTAATACAAATCTTACTGATCCCAAACTTTTGAAAAGCTAAATTTGATTAAAAATGCTGTTTAAATAAACTGTTTTTTTTTATTACAATTTAAATTCAATGTACCATTCTACTTCCTTACATTTCAATGAATTGCAACTAAATTCAACTCTATTCAAACTGAGGAATTTAATTGGAACTTAAGACATTTCAATGTCTTTTAATTCAAAGAACATTCAATTCTCAATGACACACACAACAACATTCTGTAATGAGCTCCATTTGCATAGAAATCAGCATGTTTGCATAGAAATACTGACTGAATCAGTGTGGAGCAGCACTAAACCTGCTTAAGCTGGGCTGTGGGTGGTTTGATTGTTTTTGTGCTGAAATACACTGGTAAATTGGTATGTACCGTAGTACTACTGTAAATGATTACCCTGTGCCGTGATGTTTATATAGTACTTTAAAGCATCTGAAAGAAAGTCCTGGTCCTGCTGTAGTCCGTGTTTGAAATCCTGTGGATCTGTGTAGGTCTTTAATGTTTTTCAGGACTTCAGGACTCTCCTAACACACGCTTGCGCTCCAGAGCTAAATCTGCTTCGTGTCCAAGGTCAATGGTAGTAGATATGAAATATGTTATTTTGGTTAGCTGTTGCTAGTAACCTGATATTATAGAAAAACACTGGGGCAGCAGCGTTTCGGCCGTGGAGGTTGGAAATCACTGCGCCGTCCGCTAGGGATGTTTGTAATACTTGAGATTGTGATCTGTGATTGGTGCTTGTGGACCGCCGTAATTCAGCATATTTTTATTCTCTAGCTCTTGTAATAATAGAGCGGCACAGGACGGTTTCTTAATACTGTATATGTGAATGATGTCAAAAAATCACTCTCTGCCTTCACAGTGAAAGACTAGTTCATTGCTAATTGAATTTTAAACAGAATTTTCTGCCTACAGATACTTTAGAAACAGTCAAATTAAATTCAATTTATTTGTAAAGAGCTTTTCACAATATGCATTGTTTCAGAATAGCTTTACAGAAAGTCACACTGTTATGTATGGAAGCTTGTTTCTGCCACTAAATAAGTTTTTATCTCACAATTCAGACTTTTTTTCTCAGAGTAGCAAGTTTACATAAATCTTGTTATTCTGAGTTTATACTTCGCAATTCTGAATTTATATCTCACAATTCTAAGTTTATATCTCACAATTCTGAATTTATATCACAATTCTAAGTTTATATCTCACAATTCAGAATTTATATCACAATTCTAAATTTATATCTCGCAATTCTGAATTTATGTCTCAAAATTCTATGTTTATATCTCACAATTCAGAATTTATATC
>NW_015552527.1:222693-229258 GCF_001515605.1 Sinocyclocheilus anshuiensis | reverse complement strand
ATATCAGAAAGATTTCTGAAGGATCATGTGACACTGAAGACTGGAGTAATGATGCTGAAATTCAGTTTTGCATCACAGAAATAAATACTATTTTAAAATATATACACATAGAAAACAGGTATTTTAAATTGTAATAATATTTAACAATTTTTACTGTATTTTTGATCAAATAAATGCAGCCTTGATGAGCACAAGAGACGTCTTTAAAAAAGTAATACAAATCTTACTGATCCCAAACTTTTGAAAAGCTAAATTTGATTAAAAATGCTGTTTAAATAAATTGTTTTTTTTTTAATTACAATTTAAATTCAATGTACCATTCTACTTCCTTACATTTCAATGAATTGCAACTCAATTCAACTCTATTCAAACTGAGGAATTTAATTGGAACTTAAGACATTTCAATGTCTTTTAATTCAAAGAACATTCAATTCTCAATGACACACACAACAACATTCTGTAATGAGCTCCATTTGCATAGAAATCAGCATGTTTGCATAGAAATACTGACTGAATCAGTGTGGAGCAGCACTAAACCTGCTTAAGCTGGGCTGTGGGTGGTTTGATTGTTTTTGTGCTGAAATACACTGGTAAATTGGTATGTACCGTAGTACTACTGTAAATGATTACCCTGTGCCGTGATGTTTATATAGTACTTTAAAGCATCTGAAAGAAAGTCCTGGTCCTGCTGTAGTCCGTGTTTGAAATCCTGTGGATCTGTGTAGGTCTTTAATGTTTTTCAGGACTTCAGGACTCTCCTAACACACGCTTGCGCTCCAGAGCTAAATCTGCTTCGTGTCCAAGGTCAATGGTAGTCGATATGAAATATGTTATTTTGGTTAGCTGTTGCTAGTAACCTGATATTATAGAAAAACACTGGGGCAGCAGCGTTTCGGCCGTGGAGGTTGGAAATCACTGCGCCGTCCGCTAGGGATGTTTGTAATACTTGAGATTGTGATCTGTGATTGGTGCTTGTGGACCGCCGTAATTCAGCATATTTTTATTCTCTAGCTCTTGTAATAATAGAGCGGCACAGGACGGTTTCTTAATACTGTATATGTGAATGATGTCAAAAAATCACTCTCTGCCTTCACAGTGAAAGACTAGTTCATTGCTAATTGAATTTTAAACAGAATTTTCTGCCTACAGATACTTTAGAAACAGTCAAATTAAATTCAATTTATTTGTAAAGAGCTTTTCACAATATGCATTGTTTCAGAATAGCTTTACAGAAAGTCACACTGTTATGTATGGAAGCTTGTTTCTGCCACTAAATAAGTTTTTATCTCACAATTCAGACTTTTTTTCTCAGAGTAGCAAGTTTACATAAATCTTGTTATTCTGAGTTTATACTTCGCAATTCTGAATTTATATCTCACAATTCTAAGTTTATATCTCACAATTCTGAATTTATATCACAATTCTAAGTTTATATCTCACAATTCAGAATTTATATCACAATTCTAAATTTATATCTCGCAATTCTGAATTTATGTCTCAAAATTCTATGTTTATATCTCACAATTCAGAATTTATATCTCACAGTTCTGTTTATATCTCACAATTCTAAGTTAATATTTTACAATTCAGAATTTATCACAATTCCAAGTTTATATCTCACAATTCAGAATTTATATCACAATTCTAAGTTAATATCTCGCAATTCTGAATTTATATCACAATTCTAAGTTTATATCTTGCAATTCAGAATTTATATCTCAGAATTTATATCTCAAAGTTCTAAGTTTATATCTCGCAATTCTGAATTTATATCACAATTCTATGTTTATATCTCACAATTCAGAATTTATATCTCACAATTCAGAATTTATCACAATTCTGTTTATATCTCGCAATTCAGAATTTATATCACAATTCTAAGTTTATATCTCACAATTATGAATTTATATCACAATTCTAAGTTTATATCTTACAATTCAGATTTTATATGTCAGAATTTATATCTCAAAGTTCTAAGTTTATATCTCGCAATTCTGAATTTATATCAAAATTCTATGTTTATATCTCACAATTCTGAATTGATATCACAATTCTGTTTATATCTTGCAATTCAGAATTTATATCTCAGAATTTATATCTCAAAGTTCTAAGTTTATATCTCGCAATTCTGAATTTATATCACAATTCTATGTTTATATCTCACAATTCTGAATTTATATCACAATTCTGTTTATATCTCGCAATTCAGAATTTATATAACAATTCTAAGTTTATATCTCACAATTATGAATTTATATCACAATTCTAAGTTTATATCTCACAATTCAGATTTTATATCTCACAATTCAGATTTTATATCTCACACTTCTGTTTATATCTGGCAATTCAGAATTTATCTCACAATTCTAAGTTTATATCTCACAATTCAGAATTTATATCACAATTCTGTTTACATCTCACAGTTCTGAATTTATCTCAATTCTAAGTTTTTATCTCAGAATTCTAAGTTTATATCTCACAATTCTAAGTTTATATCTCACAATTCAGATTTTATATCTCACAATTCTGAATTGATATCACAATTCTGTTTATATCTGGCAATTCAGAATTTATCTCACAATTCTAAGTTTATATGTCACAATTCAGAATTTATATCAAAATTCTGTTTATATCTCACAATTCTGAATTTATATCACAATTCTGTTTACATCTCACAGTTCTGAATTTATCTCACAATTCTAAGTTTTTATCTCAGAATTCTAAGTTTATATCTCACAATTCTAAGTTTATATCTCACAGTTCTAAGTTTATATCTCACAATTCTGAGTTTATATCTCACAATTCTGAGTTTATATCTCACAATTCTGTTTATATCTCGCAGTTCTTTTTTTTTTCCACCGTTTCCACAGTTACAGTAAGTGTCAATAATATCAGCATGTAAAACAATATGCATTATAATAAATGTAATCAATGCATAAAGTACCAGAATGCAATCAGTTGTTTTTGCATTTTTAGTCAAGTTTTGTGTCAAAATATTTGAATACAGTCAAGATAAGGAATTAAAACAAAGATCTGTAAAATTTGTGTTTAATTTTAAGTTTCATTCAACATGCATGAAATGTAAGGTCTAGTCAAATGCATCGCATTATAACTTACAATGCATGTTTTGGCTAATATGTGTGAGTGTGAGTGTGAGTGAGTGTGAGTGAGTGTGAGTGTGAGAGTGTGAGTGTGAGTGTGAATGAGTGTGAGAGTGTGAGTGTGAGTGTGAGTGTGAGTGTGAGTGTGAGTGTGAGTGTGAGTGTGAGTGTGAGTGTGTGTGAGTGAGTGAGTGTGTGTGTGTAGACTCATAACCTTTAGCTGCTGGATTAAATCACACTCAATGACACAGACCATTTGCTCCATCGGTCCGAGAAAGACAATATTTAATTTGTCCCTCTTTTTCTCTCTCAGCTTATCCTTGGAGAACATAATTGATATTGTAAATAGAAAGATGGAAGGACGCTGGAGTTTCGGCATGCACTGTTTACATAATGTACAATTATGTTTTGCCTGCCATTTCCTGGATGTTAGTCAGAGGCCTGAAACAGGCGTGTGGGGGCGAACGACCTTGTGACGCGCAAAACGACACACTCAACAAACAAACATTGAACTCACTGTTACTGACGCAGTACATGCATGCAGACACGGAGGAATAATGCACTCGAATCTTTAGCAGATGTTGTTTGTTAAAAAACATATTACATTTCAGATGTGTCATTTTGACAACAGCTTTCACACACTATATAATAATGATACTTTAATAAGTCATCTTCTGAAAATGATCAGCACAAGTCATGATATTCTTCTCACATGACCTCTTTTT
This sequence comes from Sinocyclocheilus anshuiensis, assembly GCF_001515605.1. NCBI lineage: Eukaryota > Metazoa > Chordata > Actinopteri > Cypriniformes > Cyprinidae > Sinocyclocheilus > Sinocyclocheilus anshuiensis. Next base: position 225,432 of record NW_015552527.1, on the reverse strand, counting down.
TCTGGACTAATTTCAGGGCTGCTGCAAGTGTTTTAATTAGTAATGTGCTAATTCCTTGATTAACCAATAGGTCAGTATATGTGCATGCATTTCAAATCTGAAGCCAATTAGAATAGCAGAAAATGAAATATGAAAAATGAAATTAAATCGGTTTAAATTAAATTTAAAATTTTAGAAATTTTAAAGTGTGTTTTTGTCATTTTTTTATGATTTAATAGTTTTTATTAATATTATTTTTTATAATTTTTTCTCTTTAATTTTAAGTTGTAGTCGGTTTAAATTAAATTGAACAATTTAGAAATTTTAAAGTGTGATTTTGTAATTTGTTTTTATTTTTTAATAGTTTTTATTAATATTATTTTTTAAAGTTTTAGTTTATTTAGTTTTGGTTATTTTAGTACTTCAAGTTAAACTAAACGAAAATGTTGCCTTGGCAACTAGCTGATTATTTATTTATTTATTTATTGTTTGTTTGTCTCTTTTATGATTTTGGTTTTATCCTAATAACCCTGATGTGATCATTCCTAAGATAAACCATTCGCAGTGCCTGTATAACCTGTTTCCAGCTGGGGGTTTGTCTCTGATTTTTATTTATAATTATTTTGTAAGTGTGTTGTCTTCTTCATGCGTGTGATTGGTGTGTCTGAAAATGCCTCATCAGAGGTTTGAATGCATGCGTGACAGAGGCGATCTGCATTACTGCATGAATGCCATTCACATTCATACATGATCACAGTTAGAGATGCATGACCTTCATTATGTGTGAATGACACAAGGGTCTCGTCACGCATGTAAAGCAGATCTGATCTAATGTCATGTTTGCTGGATTATTAATCATATCAGATCTGCTTTACATGCGTGATGCGAATCCTTTGCTCAGGTAGACATCATATTTGTAGTGTGAGCGTGCATTTGTGTATTGATTGTAACGTTTGAACAATTTATGTAAAGAGCTTGTGCTTTGCTTTATTTCTGTTGTGGTTTAGATCAGAAACTCAGTGTTTGCTCAATGCATTTCAAAGGTGCATTCGTGTATTCTTGCATTATGTATGAGTCTCTCTTCTGTGTGTTGAGGCAACATTTCTCATTTTCATTTAGTTTAACTTGAAACTAAAATACTAAACTAAATACAAAATAACTAAAACTTAAAAAAAAAACTATAAAGATGTATTAAAAAATTAAAATAAAAAACTTTGAGCTTCCAGGTTTACGATATTTATGTGCTCTTTGTACTGTATGTGCATTGTTATTTTAATTTCATCGAGATACTATTATAGTTTTTGTAAATATTTTGATATAGATTTTTTAATTTTACTTAGTTTTAGGCATTTTGTTGTGTGTTTTTGTCATTTTTATTAGTTGTTGTTTTTAAAAATGTCTGAATAGTTGTTACACTTTTATTTCAGTTTTAGTTATATTAGTACATCAAATTAAACTAAATGAAAATTAGAAATGTTGCCATGGAAACTAGGTGAAATAAATTAAGTTTAAAAAAATATATATTTTATTTTATTTCAGTCAACATTTATTTATTTCAAGTAATGAAAATGTTTTTTTTTTTTAATGTTTCTAGTTTTAGTTAACTATAATAACACTGCCGTTGACCAATGTTTATATATGAATAAAATATATGAATGTCTGAACTTTCATTTTTGGGTGAACTTTATACACAAAACATATTTTCGTGATCCATGATTCATATTGTAGCATTTTTATATTCATCATGCTCTGCACGGGGTTGGATATGGGGAGAGAAAATGTTGAAATAAAGTGTTATTTTATGCATTTTTGTGAGAAAACATGGAGACTTGTTAATGTCTAATGTTCTATTATGTTGGCATTTTAACCCTAAAAAGGGCTATTTTCCATCTTATTAGGACACAAATAATACAAATCTGTGATTTAAAAAAAAAAAAATGTAAAACTTGACTTTTATTTTTGATTTTAATGTTTGTATCCCCCAGGATTGTTTGGTAATGCATACTTTTAGCTACATTTTTAAAACATTTTATTCTCTCATAACTTACAGTAGAAATATTTGTGTTAAACAATATTATAATGTCTATTTATGAATATATTATCATATTTGATACACAAATTTCTAGGGCCTATAAATGATCAACATGGTCATAATTTTGCTGATGGAGCTGTTGTACACAATCTGTTTCATGCCTTCTTCCTCTGATTGATACTTCATGTTGTTGTTTTTTTTATCAAGTAAAGTATTTTTGCTGTGAAATCTTTCATGATTTTTATGTACATTTTAAATTGTTTATATTTTATATTGTTAATAATAATTCAAGATGAACGTTTACCAGCTTGGGTTTTCTTGATTATGCATCTATCATTTTTTTTATGTTTAAAATGTAATTTTTTTGTCTATAGGTTTATTTGTGTATTTCTCAGTAATCACTGAATTGCAATGAATTGCACATATGAGCCATAAAAACCTGATGTATGAAATGCAATATTAAACAAAAACACATGCAAACTATATATATTATGTACATTTTGGCATATGTGTTTTTGTTGAGTATCTTATTTTACAGATATATATATATATACACATGCCTGAGAAAAATCCATGTATTGTTGATCTAAAACTATATTCAAAATTGCTAACTAAATGATTAATGATTAAATGTTTGAAAATAGATTATCATTTAAGAGTTTTAAGTGTTTAACTGATTATGAATACTGATTGAACTGAATCCTATATATATTATATATATATATATA
>NW_015552527.1:220187-222556 GCF_001515605.1 Sinocyclocheilus anshuiensis | reverse complement strand
CAACAGTTGTTTTTAGTAGGATGAATATATTAAATATATATTTAAGTAATAATAATATTTTTCTGCTGGGAAAAGTATATTTAATATATTAATATAACATACTTAATGTAATATCATATTAATATTAATAATATATAGTAATATTTGTATGAATAATACATAATATATTCATATTAATAATATGCAATAGCAACAGTTTTTTTAGTAGGATGAGTATATTAAATATATATTAAAGTAATAATAATATTTTAATATTAATAATATAATGGCAACAGTTCTTCTGGTTGGATAAGTATATTTAATATATTTATATATTACAATTAATTTAATGATGGGTTTTCCGGTGAAATTAGTGTATTTAACATATTAAAGTTATATTCATTTAATATATATTTTAGTTTATATAATGATATATTAATAATTTATAATAGCAACACTGTTCCAGTGGAATCTGTATATTTAACATATTAACATAATATTAATATTTATAATATGTAACAACATTTCTCCATTGGGATAAATATATTTAATATATTAAAGTCAATTAACATATCAATATTGCTAATATATAATAACAGTTTTCCGGTGAAATGAGTGTATTGAACATATTAAAGTTATATTAATTTTAATATATTATAATTTATATAATTATATATTCATATGAATAATTTATCATTTGAATTGAACTTTGACAAATCATATATGATTATAATCGTATATTTGGTTTCAATCATCATTTCTGTCTCTTCCATGTGTCTGGACTTCTGCATCCGCGTATGTCATAGATTTAATTTGTTTACCTAATATATATTATATATATATTATTACCTAATATACCTAATATTTAAGTCCAGTTTTCTGTCCGTGAGCTCCCCTCATAATCACGATTATTTTGGCCAATATTGTAATCACGATTATTTAACACAATTATGACTGGGTCACATGACCAAAACATTATACGAGTGATTTATTTACAGATAGCGATGTATATAAAATATATATTTTCTGTACATAAGGTTGCTATGACATCTAGACATTTAGAGACATTTCACAATTCTCAAAACCACAGCAGAATACTAATATTAGTAAAAAAAAAAAAAAAAAAGTCCTCAAACATGATTGAAAATAATTAAACGGTCAGTAATAAAAATAATAAAAAAGGCAAAGGACAAATACAATAGAAAAAAAGATACAAATGTAACAAACTGTGCTTTAAGTTTTTTTCATGCAAGTCTATATTATATAATATATTAAATAGGCCATTCTTGCTTTCTGTCTCTGCTTTTTATTATTTTTTTTTATTGTTGGTCTGTTGCTGGACTGATTTTTCCCCCTTAATTATAGTAATTACATAAATTGACAGCAATAATAAAAATACATTAATTAATTAATAAATAAATACAATTTAAATTAATATATGTATTAATAAATAAATAAAACTACCAAGTGAAATTTAATTTACAGCCACAATAAATAAATAAATAAATAAATAAAATTGATAATAAATTATATTAAATAGGGCATTCTTGCTTTCTGTCTCTGCTTTTTATTTATTTTTTTTATTGTTGGTCTGTTGCTAGACTGATTTTTTCCCCCTTAATTATAGTAATTACATAAATTGACAGCAATGATAAAAATACATTTATTTATTTATTAGTAAATAAATAAAATTTAAATGAATATATTTATAAATAAATAAATAAATTAATTAATTAATTAATTAAATTTCCAGCCACAATAAATAAATAAATTATACAATATTCTAAGTGTGATCTGCATTAATTCTAGAAATTCCAGTTTAATCAAAGCCGCTAGATGATTTTATGAGGAAATCTCTAAAGTGAGTGACTGATTGATTGATTGATTGATTGATTGATTTTAATTTAGTCAAACCACACGATGCACCACGATACACACTGTATTATTTTTCCTCAGCAAATAAATCCTCATTTTCGGGGGCTTTGCCAGCGTTTGTTAGCGCTCAGCACGTTGACTTTAGCTATCAGAGCTCTAGCCTGAATTTAAAGGGGTCCTATTATGCTCTTTTACAAAGTCTTGATTTTGTTTTGGGGGTGTACTAGAACATGCTCTCATACTAGTTTGTTCGAAAAACACATTATTTTTCATTACAATTTACATTATTACAACACCTCCCTCCCCAGTCTGGCATGAACAGCTCGAATAGTTCCTGAATCAAATGAAGGCCCGCCTTCTGAAATACAAAATGTGTTGTGATTGGTTAGCTGGGCCAGTGTGTGCTGTGATTGGTCAGCTGGGCCAGTGTGTGCTGTGATGGGTTAGCTGGGCCAGTGTGTGTTGTGATGGGTTAGCTGGGCCAGTGTGTGCTGTGATTGGTTAGCTGGGCCAGT
>NW_015552527.1:212518-220100 GCF_001515605.1 Sinocyclocheilus anshuiensis | reverse complement strand
TCTAAGTTCGTCTGTCTTGGGAAAGCTAGCGTGTCTCCGACATAGTGATAACACTCGTTGCCTTCTCTAGTGCAGCTCAACCAGGTCTCGTCCCATTCGTCGATATTTCTGATATCACAAATCCCGGAAAACATGCGTTGTAGTCCAAACGAGTCGTTCGTTGTAGTTTTTGAAAAGTGATTTCTGTTGAATAAAACATCTCCTTTTGAAGTGGACTTTGAGCTTTGTAACTTCGCAGATCTTTTTTATGCTCAAACAGCAACATTACAGACTAACTAAAGTTGAAAAAGTGAAAAAGCATAATAGGACCCCTTTAATTTGAAATGTCAACAGCAGAAAACTGCTGGACTGCGATCACATGTAATGCTGTTCATGTTTTCCCATCGTCCTGTCGGCGTTCATCAAGATATATATCAGAGGTCATCAGTCCAGCATAAATCAGGTTCTGAACTCGAGCGTTTCGTTCGAGTGTCTTTATAATGACTGACCCTTATTACTGGAGGAAATGCTTTCAGACGCTGATGCAGCGGTGTTCTTTTTACACCAGTTTGGCTTCCCGTCCCAACTCCAAACAGCAGCTACAGCTGAGTGTGTGCTCCTCTTTTTCTCTGAATAGCATCTTTATTTACAGTCTCAGTTAGGCTGATGAGAACTGGCCCGGTTTGTAGGACACACACCGATGCGCTCATTACCGGCAATAACAGCCCATTTAATGCTTGTGCCCTTATTTTTTTACACTCCCAAAGGAAATCTTTATTGTTCGCTTGCTCGTTCACAGCATGCACGTATGAACTTCTCCACTAACGGAAAGTTTCGAGCTACAGAATTAACGTGGACAGCAGCTCAGATCATTTGATTTCAGCAGAAATGTTTGAGTTCATTTTAAGACTTTTGGAAGATTGTTGAAATCTTTGCTGGAACTTTAGAAACATCCGAGAAGCAGAAGACTTAAAACCCCACTTGCTCTCCATTTACTGTATCTAAGAGAAACAGTTGATATATGAAAGTGAACATTTTTAAAGGAGAGCCAAATTAATAAAACACATTTTTTAAAATATTTTTACAAACAACATTTTACAAATTTAATGTTTTTGAAGAAGTCTCTTTTCATACATTTACATATTTTATAAATAAAAATATATGTAAATGTATTTATAAACAAATACATTATATAAAAATAAATGTATTTATAAATAAATAAATTAATAATTATACTAAAGTAAATTTGACAGCCACAAATATATATATATATATATATATGTTTAAATAAAAAATAAATAATACAGAAAAGGCATTTATAATTTCATTTCGAGATTTTTATTGATTATTTCAAGTGTTAAAAACATCTCCCTTACTCCCTTCATGTTAAGGGTCAATTTGACTATATTATTTTTGTTTATAAATTTATTGATAAACAAATAAATAATATATAAAATGTATTTATACATACAGTATATACATACATAAACAATTATACTAAATACAATAAATAAATAATACAAAAATAAATGTATTTATAAATAAATAAATAAAAATTTTATAAATTTTATAATAAATAAATTCAGGAAAATAATTTATAATGTCATTTATAATTTAATTTCATGATTTTTATTGGTTATTTCAAGACAATCACACTTCTTTTTAAAGCAATTTAAGAACAAAAACACATTAACTGAATTATCATCAATGAAAATATGAGATAAAAATGTTTTCAATCAGTACATTGAAACAACAATAAATGTCAATGATGCATAATTTTCATAATTTGACCTTCTTAAAAACTGTTTAAACGGGTTTGCAGTTGTTATTTTGTAACGTTTGAGTTTCCATAACCAATCATTTTCCAGATCAGGATCAGTGAAGGGGCCAATCAGATTTCAGCTCCCTCCCGATGCCCCGCCTCCTCTGTCTCTCTTTGTGTTTTCCCTGTGAACTCTGAACGTCTTTCCCAACAGACAGTTTAAACATGTAGTGCTTTCTCAACATGACATGCTGTTTTAGTGAAAGCGTCTGCTGTTTGTTATAGTTTCGGTTAACCTGCTTGTTCGCTCCATTAATCGTCTTCCTCCTGTGGGACGCCCCGGAATAAACTCTTACTAGAAGAAGAAACTAATGCGTGAATATTAGGATATAAATCTGCACATAAGTGTCACGTGCGAGACATGTGGCGCCACCTTTAGGTCGGGCTGAATGGTTTCGCCTGTAGATTAAATATTAGGTGTGACTGGTAACATATGTCAGGAGTTTAACTCTCTGCAAGGCCCATAAAGTCAGTGTAGACACGAGGAAAGCATCTAGATGTCAAAAAGGCTTTAATTTGAGAAACGTTACAGCAGTAATTGACCGACCCTGTGAGTCGAGGCAGCCGGAGAGGCATAAGATGAAGCCGAGTCTCTCAGGAATTTCTCCTGTTCGTTCTGAGTTACAGCAATTAGAGGAACATTAATAATGCAAGTAATTTTTAACTCCCTTATTATGTAGAAACATGGGTACTACTGATGTTTTTGGGGCAAACTGACCCGCATTGGTTTCCATGCAATTCACCCAAAATTGACACTTTGAAAAAAAGAAAAGAAAAAAAAAATCTATATAAATAAATATAAATTTATTTGTAAATAAATAAATACATTTATAAAAAATGAACATAGTTATATTAAATTAATTTGACATCCACACTAAATAAATAATATATAAATGAATGAATGAATGAATGAATATAGTTACACCCTTCATGCTAAGGGTCAGTTTGTCAAACAATAAATAAATAAATTGTAAGCAACAAACAAACAAATAAATAAATACATAAATACATAAATAAATAAATAAATGTTGTATTAAAAATAGTTACACCCTTCATGTTAAAGGTCAGTTTGACAAACAAACAAACTAATAAATAAATAAATAAATAAAATCAACAGCCACAATAAATACATAATATATAAACAAATATTTATAATTAAATTTATACATTTATACACCCTTCATGTTTAGGGTCAATTTGACCCACATATTTTTGTTTAAAATTAGCTGCGCGGACACAAAATAAAGAAATTTCCTTCTTTTTTTTTATTTTTATGACTGCTTGTAGTGACAATTTGCACACTGCAAGTGACTACAACTAAATATAAATAGTATCTAACATTAATTGTACTTGGTGTAAATAGTATTTATCGCTATTTGTACTTGGTGTAAATAACCTGTCTTTTTCTTATGTCTGTTTTCAAAACCTTGTGAGGATGAAATGGGTTTCTCGTGCTTATTTTCAGTGCTGAAACAGACTAGTAAAAAAAAAATATGAACAACCAAAAACATAATTTCACATTCATGACCGAAAATAAGAAGACACCAAATTTCAAGAAGAAATAAATAGTTTAAATTAGAAATTCGAATGTGGGTCAGATTGACTCAAACACACAACATGAGGGTTAAATGTGTGTTTGCATTATGATTAACACAGATGCATATAGAGCGTGACTGATGGCACTTTTAAGACCTTAAATTCTTATGTATGCATTTATGAAAGATGGCATGCAAACTCTTTTCCTTCAAGCTCTGGGAACAAGTGGGATGAACGGAAAAGTTTAATGGCACTGAACAGAAGTGTTTCTAACGTTTGACTGGAGTCACACACCATTAGAGCCGGACAGAAACCATATATAACTTAAATATTTCACATTAACCACATTTAATCAATCCAGAAACCCTGAGAGCTGTGATTTATAACCAGACGAGTGATTTGAAATGCATATTAAGGGCATTTTTGTTCTTGAAAAGCTCCTGAAACATTCAGCTGTTGCTCGTGGCTTTACAAACAGCCAAACAGGAGAGCAGAAGCGTCCGATCTTCCAAGAAAGAGGGATTATGAAAGGACAGAAGTCTGTCTCGTGACATTTTTCCTGCATGGTTCTGACGGTCTGCAGATGTGTTGTGTTGGACTCCGTCCTCCTTCAGATTCCTGTCACTCCCTTCGGACACGGGAAGCACAGGGACACAATTTCAGGAAGTTTGTTTTGGCCTCGGCGGAAAGCCATATTATGGTTCTGCGTCATGTATTTTTAGTGCACCCGGCACCACTGAATAAAAATGTAAAAAAAAAAAAACACTTTTTGTGACTTTTTCTCACAATTCTGACCTTTTTCTTGCCATTCTGAGTAATTAATGTCAGAATTGTGAGATTTAAACCTATTCTGAGAATGAAAGTCAGAATTGTGAGGAAAAAATTCCAAATTTAATTAAAAAAAAAAACAATTTAGTGAAATTTGCGAGAGGTCACAATTGACTTTTTTTTAATTTTTTTTATCCACTACAAAGTTGAAATTGTGAGATATAAACTCAAAATGGCAAGAAAAAAAAGAGTCTCAATTAGCCTTTTTTGAAAACCTGTTTCCATAGATTTGATGTTTCGTTGGAAGTGTGGATTTGAACTTATAAGCTATAGATCAAATCTCTCTCTTTTTTGTATAACAATATTGTTCATTTGTTGCACCAATATTAATCAAATGGGAATTTTAAATACTAAATTGCAAAAAAAAAAGAAAGATAGAACAAACTAATGAACTCATTAAAATAAATTTAAAAAATAAAGTTTTGAGTTGCTAAGATTTGTTTTATTTAATGTTTTTGAAAGAAATTTATTTGATTAAAATTGTGAAATATTATTACAATTTAAAACAGCTGTTTTCTATGTGAATATCTGTTAAACTGTAATTTATTTCTGTGATGCGCAGCTGTATTTTCAGCATCATTACTCCAGTCTTCAGTGTCACATGATCTTCAGAAATCATAATAATATGCTGATTTATTAGAAACATTTCTGATTATTATCAATGTTGAAAACAGCTGTGCTGCACAATATTTTTGTGGAAACCGTGATACATTTTTTTTTCAGGATTCACAGATGAACAAAGTTCAAAAGAACAGCATTTATTTGAAACAGAAATCCTTTGTAACATTATAAAAGTCACTTTTGATCATTTTAATGCATCTTTGACAAATAAAAGTATTCATCTCTTTAAAAAAAGAAATCTTACTGAGCGAGATGCTTATTTATTGATCTGTCTTTAACATGTTGAATGCTCACAGATGCACTGTTTTTCATTCCTCTCTCTTATCTCTTCTGTCTTCAGGGATCTCAGCAGTAATCTCATTAGCAGAATCAGCCCCGGCGCCTTTCATGGCCTGACGGCTCTGAGGAGATTGTACGTATGATTATGGCCTCAGAGATGTGCATGAAACCCAATCAGCATGTTTTCTAGGTGCTACAATGCCTCTAGAAATGTTTATGCAACTAGAATCTCTTATAACATGACAATATGTCCTTAAACCGCTGTTGCTCAAAGATGATTTGTCACAGCTACAGTGCTCAGCTACAAATCGCGATTCATAAAACAAGATAGTTCCGGTCCTTGATTCTGATTGGCTGAGCCGCGTTCGAAGCTGTTGTAAATTACTCTACAAAGTAACATACACCTTTGTTTACATTTGTGTGTTGCTCGGCAACCACTTTGTTGCAACCACAACTGTTTCTGAGGAGCTACATTGTTTGGTGGAAGAATACTGTTTTTATTAATATCATTACACTTTATTTGCTCTGTTTTATTCTGTGAAACCTTACTACGTATATGGAATAACCGTTTTATAAAAGCAATAAGCCCCGTGAAGCCGTGCTTTACAGTGCATTTATAACAGCTAACTCTGCTTCACGTCGTGCCTAACAACCCCCCTTAGATGTTATAAATTCACTGTAAACCACGGCTTCTTGGGGCTCATTGCTTTAGTAAATAGAAACCAAAAATGGACATTTTGACACCATTCTATCTGTTGTAAATTTAACGGCAGATCCAGAAGCACCACAGAATGGCGAACTGAAAAAGTATTCAGTGTTTTTAAACTTCTAAATTGGAGCTCACATCTTTATGCGGCACTTTTGAGAATCAGAGGATCTGAAGGTTCGTTTTGCAGTGAAGAGGCTTTTATCATCTCGACATGCAGACATTTAATGTGACACTGATTGTGGATGTGCGTGTGCCAGGCTGCTGGATGCATGTATAATTTAAGCGGCAGGTCTCAGTGCTAATTTAAGAGCTCCCAACCCATGATTACAGCATTGAACCGAACCGCTCCCACTGCACCACAGCAGCGCATGTTTCTCATTACAGCTGATAAAAGTAACCGATTCAGTTATGGATGCCGATCCAGAAACCGGGTTGATCTCTCATTGTTGGAGTGATTTAATGGAGACTCACTTGTGATAACTGTGACTATATCAACATGCAATATCGTTAAGACAAGACTAAAGTGTGTTTTAAAAAATAAAAACTGTACCAAAATGTATTTAAATTTTCGTCGAAAAAAAAGGAGACAAAATATTATCGGACTGCTGTACACGCCTCTACTGCACCAGCATTCATGTGTGTGGTTGCCAGATATAAAGAGTTCAAATCCGCAAATCAGAGCTTCTCTTCACTGCTGAAGCGCCGACGATGATCTGAAAACACAGACAAACAAGTGAACTGAAGTTCAGCTTAAATGAAAGCGTCGTTCAGCCTCTCTGTGTTCTGTCACGAGATCTCGACTGTTTTGTGTGTGATTGTGTTTGCTGAATACATGCACTTACTCAACCGCTGCTGCTTTAATAGAGAAACATTATTGCAATTTGGAATTATTACCATTAGGAATTTTACTTTTAAAATAGATTTTGTTTGTTTTTGCCAGTTTTCATAATGTAGACAGAGAGTGCATATCTAAGTATTTTATATTAATTCATATATTAAATGGTCTGTAATAAATCAGTTGACTAGATGAGGTCAAATTAAGTCCACATTCTATTGATTTGTGCATATTGGTGAAAGTGCAATTTTGAGTAAAAAAAAACAAATCAAAATCTTTTTTTTATCAGTTTAGCTATTATACAGCGTGTGTGTGTGTGTGTGTGTTTGTACCTACTTAACCATATTTTGGGGACAAATTTATACCCACAACTGAGCAAAACCTGACAAAATCACCAAAAAACTCAATTTGGGGACGTCCTCATTTGTAAAACTGGTATAAAAAATAAAGTAAACAAAGTTCTCCTTCTTGGGAACTCAATGCTGCGCCCCCTAGGGGGCACATTGGGGAATGTAGCCTCCATGACCGGTGTCTGAAGCACGTGTGAAACAACGCCAATCTATTGGCCCACCTGGCCCATGATGTCATAGGCGGGATGCCCGGAAGTATAAAAGGGCACCTGCTGAATACGTTGTCCTCTTTGCTGTCTTCAGGAGCCGTCTGTTTGAAGTGCATGTGAGAGACCAAGGCAGGTGAGCGGTGTGGAAGTGTGTGCCTCCGTTCCAGAGATTTCTGGCACTTGAGGACGCGCACGATCTATCTGTCATCTGTTTTGGTCAGGAGCTCATTGTGAGTGTTATCCAATGAGAAGCTCCATTCGCGTTTGTCCCTGTTCTCGAGAGATGAGTGACAAGCGTTTGCTTCTCGCGGTTTGGGTCCCGCTGTTGCCGAGGCACGGCGAAGACTCGGATCTCGGGATTTGCAGGGTTGAGATGCCCTTTTTGGGTTATCGGATCCCACGGATAAGGCTAGA
>NW_015552527.1:203055-211947 GCF_001515605.1 Sinocyclocheilus anshuiensis | reverse complement strand
AAAGTTTCCTGTAAGGGGTAGGTTTAGGTGTAGGGTTGGTGTAGGGCAATAGAATATACAGTCTGTACAGTAGAAAAACCATTACGCCTATGGAGAGTCCCCACAAGGATAGCTGACCAGACATGTGTGTGTGAGTGAGTGAGTGAGTGTGTGTTTGTGTGGGTGTGTGTGTGTGTGAGTGTGTGTGTGTGTGTGTGTTTGTACCTACTTAACCATATTTTGGGGACAAATTTATACCCACAACTGAGCAAAACCTGACAAAATCACCAAAAAACTCAATTTGGGGACGTCCTCATTTGTAAAACTGGTATAAAAAATAAAGTAAACAAAGTTCTCCTTCTTGGGAACTCAATGCTGCGCCCCCTAGGGGGCACATTGGGGAATGTAGCCTCCATGACCGGTGTCTGAAGCACGTGTGAAACAACGCCAATCTATTGGCCCACCTGGCCAATGATGTCATAGGCGGGATGCCCGGAAGTATAAAAGGGCACCTGCTGAATACGTTGTCCTCTTTGCTGTCTTCAGGAGCCGTCTGTTTGAAGTGCATGTGAGAGACCAAGGCAGGTGAGCGGTGTGGAAGTGTGTGCCTCCGTTCCAGAGATTTCTGGCACTTGAGGACGCGCACGATCTATCTGTCATCTGTTTTGGTCAGGAGCTCATTGTGAGTGTTATCCAATGAGAAGCTCCATTCGCGTTTGTCCCTCTTCTCGAGAGATGAGTGACAAGCGTTTGCGTCTCGCGGTTCGGGTCCCGCTGTTGCCAAGGCACGACGAAGACTCGGATCGCGGGATTTGCGGGGTTGAGATGCCCTTTTTGGGTTATCGGATCTAGTGGATAGCGCTCGAGTCGAGCAACACCTTAGGGAATGTGTGCCTCCATGTTTGGATTCTAACACTCGAGGGCATGTTCTGCTTTCGCGTTTGTCTCGGCGAAGAGCACGCGCATTCAGAGTTACGCGCTCATTGTGATGAGTCACGATGTCTAAGCTCCGCTCGTGTTTGTTCCTATTCCCGAGGGATACGGAACAGAGCGCTTGTGTCTTGCGGCCCGGTTCCGCCGTTGCCGCGGCACAGTTATCTCAACTCGCGGTCATCGCTTTGATCTGCGGCATCCGCACACCCGCTCTATACAGATGTCAGATGCCACGGATATTGTTGGGTTGTTATGACGATGAAGTGTGAGCACAGAGTCGTTTCAGCCCTGATCCTGCGAGATCGTGTGCAGAGCTATGTTCAGTTCGGCAGTGCCTCTCTAATATGCATGTTAATGTGTGTGGAGAGCCTCACTGGGTGTGAATATATTTAAATATCCTGTGGAGAGAGGTTTGCAAGTTTTTTCTCCCAGGGTTTTCAGCACCTAGAGTGGTTATGGGGAATATATTTTTGCTCTGGAATATGGCGGTCTGAGGGCAGCTATATTCTAGCCTAGATTTTAATAACTAGGTTGGGTTCCCCTTGGCACAAGTTCTCGAGTAAGTGCTGAAGTCTTTGTTAAGGAATCTGCTATTCGAGGATAGCTGTGTTTCAGCGCGGAGACCGCTTCCCTTTTAGGGCTTTTAGATGGTGGTCTCTGTGAGCCCCTTGCCTGGACTGTGATGTCTCCCCTTTAGGGTTTTAAATAGATGACCCACTCCCGTGGCCTGGGCAATCTTCAGCCTTATCTGAGAGAACTGCTATTCGAGGACAGCTCTGTCCAGCCCTCTAGTGCTATGGCTACCGCTTACATCAGGCTTGATCTCGGACTATGATGTTTGTGTTTGCTCTTTAGCGAATCATTTACTGATGGTCTGGATCTCCCTCTTGTGAGATCTTGGTCAATAGCACGGTGCTTTGCTAGCCTACTGTGGGACTGGCACGGATTGGGGACCTCCTTAATATAGCTTTCTGAGGGTGGTTATATTCCAGCCAATGTTTTTGGCAGGACTTATTTGAATACAGCTATCTGTGGCTAGCTGTGTTCTACTGCAATTGCGATGAGCCCTCTCATGGAGTGGGCCCTTATTTCCTAGAGCCTCATTATCTGAGGATAGTTATGTGCTAGCTCAGTGATCGCTCCCCTGCTTAGGGTTTTAAGTAGCGGTCTCTTGAGCCCTTACCTAGACAGTGCTGTCTCCCCTCTTTGGGTTGTAAGTAGACAGCCCACATTTTGTGGTCTGGGCAGTTTCAGTCGGTCCCCCTTCTGGTAGCCCTTCCAAGGTACATAGCTTTCTGAGGATATCTATGTGCTAGCTCAGTGACTGCTCCCCTTCTTAGAGTCTTTAAGTAGCGGTCTCTTTGAGCCCTCGCCTAGACAGTGCTATCTCTCCTGCTAGGGTAGTGAGTAGATAGCCCACTCTCTGTGGTCTGATTGCTCCCCTTCTTAGGGTTTTTAAGTAGCGGTCTCCTTGAGCCCTTACCTAGACAGTGCTGTCGCCCCTGCTAGGGTTGCAAGTAGACAGCCCACTCTTTGTGGTCTGGGTATTTTCAGTCAGTCCCCCTTCTGGTAGCCCTTCCTAGGTGCATAGTTATCTGAGGATATCTGTGTGCTAGCTCAGTGTCTGCTCCCCTTTTTCAGGGTCTTTAAGTAGCGGTCTCTTTGAGCCCTTGCCGAGACAGTGCTATCTCCCCTGCTAGGGTAGTAAGTAGATAGCCCACTCTCTGTGGTCTGGGCAGCTCTGTAGGAAGGCGATCTTGGCCATGTTATTCTGGTCCACAAGCCTTCATAAGACCTTAGGGACATAGCTATCTGAGGGTAGCTGTTTTCTAGCTCAGCAGCTACTCTCTTTACCTGGGATTTAAGTAGCATCTTTTGAGCTCCTCTAGAGGCTTTCTAGTTCACCTCCTCAGTGGTCTTGTGTATCCAGGCTAGTTCTGCTCACATAGCATAGCTATCTGAGGATAGCTGTGCTCTTAACTTGGATGGGATGTTCCCCTTGATCTATTCAGGTTCCCCCGTTTCTGCCAAGTTGTGTGAGCGGCCAGTGGCGTCAGTGGCATGGCCCCTTTCTGAGGAAAGGCTTTGTTTATGTCTGTCGCTTCCTTGGTGCTCTCCCACCAGGTGGACAGGCATGCGCCTCGGCACGGCGTGTTTGGATTTCGTTCCCCAATGTGCCCCCTAGGGCATGGTTGAGTTCCCTTGAAGGGGAACGTCTCGGGTTACGCATGTAACCATGGTTCCTGTTATGACCCATGGCTCAAGGGAAGCAACAAACAGAGGACACACGCGAACCAAATGGTTAGCTTTGAATATAATTTATTCAAAAGCTACAGTCACATAAAAAAAAGTAAAGAACACCATAAAGAAGACAACTATGTATTGGAAACATCAGTAGTGCCAATGTGTAATGCGAAATGTATGGCTGTATGGAGATGTAGTGTACTGCGGTGTTGAGGTGCAAGAGCAAACACAAGCCAAACAAGTCACAAAACCAAATATCCAAAACCGGAGCCCCCCCTCTGGCTCAAGCGGAGGCCTCTTTTAAAGGGAGCGTCTGATAAAGAGCAGGTGTCTCAAACGACGGCCAATCAAGGTAGTCTGTAGACTCCTACAGCCATTCCACAAACAAACGACAGGGGTCGTCACATTCCCGAGAGGGAACGAGATGCTGCGCCCCTTTGCCATGCCTTCGGCCTGCCTGTCTACATCTCCTTCAGACAGCGAAGAGGATGACGTATTCAGCAGGTGCCCTTTTATACTTCCGGGCATCCCGCCTATGACGTCATGGGCCAGGTGGGCCAATAGATTGGCGTTGTTTCACACGTGCTTCAGACACCAGTCATGTAGGCTGCATTCCCCAATGTGCCCCCTAGGGGGCGCAGCGTCTCGTTCCCTCTCGGGGAACCATGGTTACATGCGTAACCTGAGACGTTTTTTTGAAATTGTAAAAATGCAGAAAGGTTTCTGTGAGGGGTAGGGGTGGGTTTAGGTTAAAAAGTGTATAACTATCTGTATATCAAAACAATAGAAGCCTATGTAATGTCCCCATTTAGATAGCTAAGTAAATGTGTGTGTGTGTGTGTGTGTGTGTGTGTTTGCGCAGGGATCTTTCCAACAACAGATTTGGCTGTTTCTCTGCTGATATGTTTCTTGATCTCGGCCGTCTCTCCAAACTGTGAGTCTTTATTGAACACAGGGAGCTGTATGTTCTAGCTGTGTTTTAATGTTACTGGGATAGGTTTGTGCATAACGTCTGTGTGTCTTTCAGGAATTTGTCTGGGAATATCTTTTCCACGCTGCCGGAGGGTTTGTTCACACATGCCCCGTCTCTCAGAGCGCTGTAAGATTTCTGCACTGATTTCTACTGTTTAAATGGGTGGTTATGAATGTTACACTTTTTGTCTGAGCGTCAGTAACTCAGTGGTTGTTTGTGCTAGATCTCAAACTTTGATAAACGGTGGCCACATTTGTCCTCTACAAATAAAATTCACTTGGACGCGTGCTACACAATCACAGATTATGTGAGTTAATGTCAAATACCAAGAGATCCGTTGTTACAACCTACACCACTTTAATAAAGCTAAAATTTTATATTTTATGTTTTCACTTTAATTTTAGTTAGTTTTAGAAAATGATGATTTTATTAATTTTTTTTTATTGAATTTTACATTTTACATTTTATGTTTTCACTTTAATTTGAGTTAGTTTTAGAAATGTTGATGATTTTATTAATATTTTTTTAATTGGATTTTATATTTTATGTTTTCACTTTAATTTTAGTTAGTTTTAGAAAATTATGATTTTATTAATTTTTTTTTATTGAATTTTACGTTTTACATTTTATGTTTTCACTTTAATTTGAGTTAGTTTTAGAAATGTTGATGATTTGATTAATATTTTTTTAATTGGATTTTATATTTTATTTTTCGCTTTAATTTTAGTTAGTTTTAGAATTGGATGATTTTATTAATATTTTTTTTAATTGGATTTTACATTTTATGTTTTCACTTTAATTTTAGTTAGTTTTAGAAATTTTGATGATTTTATATTTTTTTAATTGGATTTTATATTTTATTTTTCGCTTTAATTTTAGTTAGTTTTAGAAATGTTGACTTTGTTAATATTTTGAATTGGATTTTATATTTTATGTTTTCACTTTAATTTTAGTTAGTTTTAGAAATTGATGATTTTATTTATATTTTTTTTAATTGAATTTTACATTTTATGTTTTCACTTTAATTTTAGATCGTTTTAGAAATTGATGATTTTATTAATATTATTTTAATTGGATTTTATATTTTATTTTTCGCTTTAATTTTAGTTAGTTTTAGAAATGTTGACTTTGTTAATATTTTGAATTGGATTTTATATTTTATGTTTTCACTTTAATTTTAGTTAGTTTTAGAGATTTTGACGGTTTTGTTAATATTTTGAATTGGATTTTATATTTTATGTTTTCACTTTAATTTTAGTTAGTTTTAGAGATTTTGACTGTTTTGTTAATATTTTGAATTGGATTTTATATTTTATGTTTTCACTTTAATTTTAGTTAGTTTTAGAGATTTTGACGGTTTTGTTAATATTTTGAATTGGATTTTATATTTTATGTTTTCATTTTAATTTTAGTTAGTTTTAGAAATTTATGATTTGATTCATATTTTTTAAATTGGATTTTACATTTTATGTTTTCACTTCAATTTTAGTTAGTTTGAGAAATTGACGGTTTTGTTAATATTTTGAATTAGATTTTACATTTTCTGTTTTCACTTTAATTTCAGTTAAAGTTTTACTAATTTTGTTGTTTTTAACTATTAAGTTTGTCAGAATCTGTTGCCTCTAAACCGCAAGTGATTTATTACATATATTTTGTTTAACTTTGTTCATTTGGACAGTTTTTGTTCTCTGTCGGTGCAGTCAAAGTAATGCAGGGGAACTAGATGGATGCTATTATTCATTACCAGCAGTAGAATTAATTAGAATAAAAGTAAAAGTAACTTCCCAAAGCAGCTCTGCAGAATCAGTTCAGATGTTGTCCTCATGCAGTAGCGTCAGTGCGTTAAATGGATGATCGTGGTGTTTTCAGGCACGTGGGCACAGACTATCTGTTCTGTGATTGTCAGCTGCGCTGGTTGTTGTCGTGGATCAGATCTCAGGCGGTGCGTGTGGGGAATGAATCCGTATGCGTGTATCCGGCTCGTCTTCATGGACTGGAGCTGCGCAGTCTTCAGGAGCAGCAGTTCACCTGCGGTAAGACTTCACTGATGTTCACCAGCCCTACAATCACGTCAAAGCATTAAACAGAGAGCTGTTTTGTTACCTTGGGGGATCAACATAAGGAAGGAATTCAGAAAGCATGAATCATGTCCACTGATGATGTTGTATTTGCATGTGTTATTCACTCAGAATCACTGAAGGGAATCAGGTGATGCACAAACACAATTCCATAGTATGCCTCATCTGCATAACAGGAGTTTGCATTGACAAATGGACAAAAATTTAACTCTAAAATCCTGTTCCCAGTTAAAGTGCTGCGAATGCTGCATGCATCTCCTCTGAAGTGAAAATTAATGTTAACAGAACAGCCTTGTTTATGTAGAATGCAAAAAAAAAGATTAATTTTTATCAATTAAATAAAATCATAAAAAATTAAAAACTATAAAGTTTGGTGTTGCAAATGTTGATTTCTTTCGAGTTTTACATTTTTATAATAAAAAATACTATTATTGCACAACCCCCTCTCCCCCCCCCCCATTTTTCTGTAAAAATGTATTTAGTAAGAACAAGTTACGCACACTGATGCCATTATATTCGCATGTGCTGTGTGCATTATTTTAAGGAATTTTTTATTATTATTATTTTGCTGTTGCAACCCTTTATTTTGTCCCACATTTTGCACTATTACAATTAAAAAAAGATGTGTTATTGCACAAACATGCCCACATTTTTGAGTGAGAATATATTCAGTAAGAATGAATTATGCCCACTGATGAATTTTTGTTTGCATGAGTTGTGTGCATTTTTTAGCATGCAATTCAAGGAATTCAGAAAATCCGGTGATGCACAAAAACACCCATGTTTTTCTCGGTTAAAGTGCTGCGAATGCTGCATGCATCTCCTCTGAAGTGAAAATGAATGTTAATAGAACAGCATTGTTTACATAGAATGCAGTTGCATTTGCATTGACGAAAATGTGAAATTTTTGGATCTTTTTGCATGAGCCTTATGCATAGTCATTGTAAAATATATAGCCAACTGCACATTAGCTGTAAATACATGCAAATTTTTCTAGACCCCCCCCCCCCCCCCCATTTTTCTGTAAAAATGTATTTAGTAAAAACAGGTTTCGCACAATAATGACGTCGTATTTGCATGTTCTGTGTGCGTTATTTTAGTGTGCACGCTTACATTTTTCCCGGTTAAAGTGCTGCAAATATGGCATGCATTAATTTACAGCCTTGTTTATATAGAATGCTGAAAGATTATTTTTTATAAATTAAATAAAATATTTTGCTGTTTCAACCCTTTGCACTTTTATCCCACATTTTGCACTATTACAATTAAAAAAATATATATTATTGCACAAACATGCCCACATTTTTGAGTGAGAATATATTCAGTAAGAATGAATTATGCCCACTGATGAATTTTTGTTTGCATGAGTTGTGTGCATTTTTTAGCATGCAATTCAAGGAATTCAGAAAATCCGGTGATGCACAAAAACACCCATGTTTTTCTCGGTTAAAGTGCTGCGAATGCTGCATGCATCTCCTCTGAAGTGAAAATGAATGTTAATAGAACAGCATTGTTTACATAGAATGCAGTTGCATTTGCATTGACGAAAATGTGAAATTTTTGGATCTTTTTGCATGAGCCTTATGCATAGTCATTGTAAAATATATAGCCAACTGCACATTAGCTGTAAATACATGCAAATTTTTCTAGAAAAACACACAGATGTTTTATATTGCTGTAGCTGCTGTTCTGTTCTGTGCTTTACATTCAGTGTAACGGCACTTCTTAAGTGCTCTTAACTAACAGTTCTGTATCTCATGGCCTTATGTGGCTTGCTGCTTGATTTAATGTCAGCAGAAGAACTCATAATGCTATAAAGTGTGTGTGTCATATAGAGGTGAATTGGCAGAGTGTGTTAGTGATTTCTGGCACAGCTGGATCGTCTTTTACAGCATTACAGTGGTTATTCTCACAGCTTTAGCTTCAGTAGCTCACTTATGTTAAAAACACTAGTTTTTCCAGTTTCAAACCACTTTGTTTAACATGTCCGAACGCTTCTGTGCTTGCATGCGAAGCGCAGAGAAGTAGGATTCATTTTAGTGAATCGGTTCGTTCAGATGATTCAGTTCGGTGAACTGCTTTAAAAAAAGATTCGTTGGCATTTTATTAGTTCTATTTAGTGTTTATGTATCTGTTCAAGTGTAATGCCACACATTTATTGTTTCTGTGCCACATAAATACTGCTCTCATCACAACAGTCATGTGTATTATCTAGTACAGCTCTGCACATTTTGTATGTGTCTCTTATTACTTCAGACGTTTGTTCTAATTGACCGTAAGTGCCCTGCGAAGTGGACATCACAGGCTATTCTGCCAGCTCGAAGGGAACTGAGAACCACCGATCTAGTGGTTCTAGTTATTTTTGTAGTTTATTAGATATTTTCCGCTTAAATAGATGAAGTCGGCTACTTTATGTTAGTTAACTACTTTTCCTCAAGTGTTTCCAGAAGCTTTAGTTTAACTGCATATAAATTATGTGTAGATCATAAGCTGGGAAGATACAGATTCTGCAGTCCATTGTTATTTTAGCTTTATTTATGTACTATTATATAATTTATTAAGATTTTGAATCTCAGTAAATCTGTCAAGAACATATCCTCGTCTTATCTGATTATATTAAAGAAAAATATATAAAGAAAATAAAATTAAGCCTATTTTAGGAATATTTCAAAATATTTATTTATT
>NW_015552527.1:195764-202968 GCF_001515605.1 Sinocyclocheilus anshuiensis | reverse complement strand
ATATAAAATTTTCAGTTTTCATTTTAGCTTTAGTAAATTTGTTTTGTGCTTTTGCCATTTTTTTATAAGTGTAGCTTTAATTTATTTTCCATTGATCTTAATTTAATTTAATTTTATTTTATTTCAGTTTTAGTTTTATTCATTTTAGTATTTCAGCTTAAACTTATTTATTTTTTCTAATTTTTTAAAAAGTTTTTCATCTAATGTTGTTACTTTATTTCAGTCTTTATTTCAATTAATGAAAATAATTGTAATAGTTTTAGTCATCATTAACAATGCACTGGTCTTTTTTATTAGTTTAGTTTTATATTTAAATAAATCAATATTGTTTTTATTAAATTTGACATTTTTAGTTTTAGTTTATTTAGTTTAAATTATTTTTCAGTTATTTTAATGCTTTTTTCTCTATATATTTAAAATTGTATTTCAGCTTTGTGCAGAAGTCAGAGAGGGACTAAAGGGTTAAAGAGCTGCAAACACTGCACGCATCTCCAATGGAGCGGACAAAAATGTTAAAAGAACAGTCCTTTTATATAGAATGCAGAAAGGTTATTTTGTATATAAATAAATAAAATAATAATAATAGATGTAAGCAATTTATTTACTTTCATTTTATTATTATTTTGTTTCATCTCAGTTAATATGAGCTTATTAAAGCTGCATGCATAATTATTATAAAATAAATGCTGTAGAAATGCTTGCTTTTTTTCATTTTCATTTTTTATTTTACAATTTTTATTATTTTTTATTAAAAATGTTTTGTCAGTTTCCATTTTCATTTTAGCTTTGGTAGTTTTTGTTATGTGCTTTTCTCAATTTGTATGATGTTAAAATGCTGCAAATACTTCATGCATTTCCTCTGAAATGGTCAAAATGTTAATAGACCAGCCTTGTTCGTGTAGAATACAGAAAGATAATTTTTTAATACATTTAATAAAATAGTAATACAAATAAAAGTAGTTTATTTACTTTCATTTGACTGTTGAAAATGTTATTTCTTTATCTCAATTAATATGAGCTCATTAAAGCTGCATGCAAAATTATTACAAAATAAAAAAATAAAAAAATATTTTTAATTTGTACTTATTAGTTATGATTTTTTAATTTAATTTCCCTTTTCAGTTTTAATTTTAGATTTAGTAATTTTTTTAATGTGCTTTTTGCTGCAAATACTGCATGCATCTCCTCTGAAATAGAAAAAATGTTAATTGAATGGCCTTGTTTATATAGAATGCAGAATTTTTTTAATTTAGTTAAATTTAATTTGGCTCTCATTTGTTCACTTTGCTTGACATAAAAATCAAGAAATGAGCCAGATTGTGTCATGCAAGATATCTGGAGAAAAACACCATCTAATTGACGTTTGAGACTGTCTGACGATGTTAATTGACAGGCTTGAGTCATGAGTTTAACAGGAGGCAGCGGCGTGTGAATGTGAGCTTGCTCATTATAGAGTTCGTTTTGGAGCGGCTCGTTACAGCAAGAGTGTTTAATCCCATCAGAGAGCGCTGGCCGTCCGAGGAGATGCTGTAATGCTGTCCAGGAAAGAGCAAACCCAACCACCACAAACTTTACAAATATATAAACATTACTAAAATGCACTGGGTCTCTGTGTGAAGCTTTTGAGTTATTTATATGATCATCTCATACCAGTTTGTTTGTTTTTCTTTATTTTTATGTTGTTGTTTATCTGTTGAGCTAAGCATGTTAATGGCTTATAATTTGATTGCCAAATAAAGCATGAAAATGTCTGACACGTAACTCCATTTTGTTTTTTTATCAAAATCATTTTAGCTCAGATGTACTTGAATGTGTATGAAAAGTTTTTTTTTTATCACTAGTTGATACAGAGTATGACAGATTAATTGATTTTTTTTTTAGCATTTTATTATTTATTTATTTATAATAATAATAATAATAATATCTGCTATTATTAATAATAAATATTATTATGATTTATTATTGTCATTTTAAATTTTTTAAATTCCAAAATGTATCAAAAGTACAGATATTGCATATGTAGTCTCTCGTATAGTCCTTAATATGTTAATATGAGCTCATTAAAGCTGCATGTATAATTATGACAAATTAAATTATGTTCAAAATAAATTCAGATAGTGATGATTTTATGGAAGTTTATGGAACTTATTATAACAGCGTTTTAGGATTAGTAACACTAAATAGAATTGTGTAAGTGTTGCTTCTCTATGAAAAACTTTAACTTTAATCTGCAATCGGTCAGAGCGATGTTTTTTTGTTTTTTTTGTCTATTAGTTAACTGTATTCCCTTGGTTGAATTATTTATTATAAAAGAGATGCTGTTCAAAATAACTTAAGGTGGAGTTTAGTATGTCACACTGATATCATGTCCACTGATTTT
Organism: Sinocyclocheilus anshuiensis; assembly: GCF_001515605.1. NCBI lineage: Eukaryota > Metazoa > Chordata > Actinopteri > Cypriniformes > Cyprinidae > Sinocyclocheilus > Sinocyclocheilus anshuiensis. The sequence continues at coordinate 200,588 of NW_015552527.1, read as the reverse complement.
GTGTCTGTGTTTTTCAGACGGCCCGCTGGAGCTCCCCGTCTTGCAGCTCATCCCGACCCAGCGGCAGCTGGTGTTTCGCGGGGACCGTCTGCCGCTTCAGTGCACCGCCTCGTACCTCGACCCATCTGTCAGACTGTCCTGGAGCCACGAGCAGCGTCCCGTCCACACGCTGGAGGACAGAGGGCTGTTCGTGGAGGACAGCATCATTCACGACTGCTGCCTCATTACCAGGTGAGAGGGACATGATTGTATTCTAGATGCAGCATTGCCACTATCCTTAGCCTGTTTTTGCTAAACCGTGGCAAATTAAATGCTGCGCGACAAACTGTAGTGGTGTTTCTAAATGGGTTGCTGCATAAAAAATCAGCCCAGTTGTGTCACAACAAACAGCGACTTTGCAATGCTGTCATTGTCGTTGAATGAATCGGTTGAGTGAATGAATCAATGACTCACTCGCTTGTTTTGTGAAAGAATCAGTCAGTGTTTGAATGAATCAGTTGAGTGAATGAATCTACAATACTGAATGAATCCTGAATTAATCGTAAAGAAAGTCGCTTATTTTGTTCCTGAATGAACCATGCTGAATTTGAACTTACGTACAACTCTTACAATTTGTACCATATCCCATTCCACAAAAGTCTTCAATTCATGAAGTTATGATGTTAAATGTTGCATTGCTTCAAAACGTGAACATCTTCCGTAGTATTTTTGTTTTGTTTTCCAATACAAATATCTAAACATCCTTAAATCAAGATACATTCACTTGAGATGCAAACTGAACATGTGAATTCTGAGAACATGAACAAAATGAAGTTCTGCTTAAAACAAGAACAAAAATCTGTCAATGGAGATTGAAAACTTGTTTTCCCTTTGAATTATGTGTTTCTTTTTTTTTGAGCCCACTGGCAGATCTCACCTCATTTTGATACATTTCTCATAAAACAAGGCTTCTTATTTGATGTCATTTTTCTTATCAAGGAAATATATTTGAAAACCATGGATTTGGCAACACTGTCAGTATTGTTGAACAAATTGGTTGAGTGAATGAATCAATGACTCATTCATAAAGGCAGTGCTTTTTTCGGTCTGTTTTGGAATTAATCGGTTGAGTGAATAAATCAATGACTCACTCATAAAGACACACACTTGTTTCATTTTCAATTGGTTTTGTCATAGAAAACAAGACACAAATACTCAGGAGAACATGACTTTTTGCAGTGTGATTAAATAATTTGTACAATTAGCCTATATATACACGCTATATCGTTAGAGAGAGAGAGTGTTACATTATATCGATAATCTGTTGATGAAAAGCATATATTGGTTGACCACTAATTTGGAATATGTTTCTAGGTGGTTGCTAGGGTTTATTTGTGGTTGCTAGGTGTTTTCTTCCGGTCTTGTGTGCAAAGAATCCTGCACCCTATTGTGCGTACAGTAATAGTTAAGCATCAGCTATTGGAAATGTGCTTCTATGACGGTTATGGTCTGGTACTTTAGGCATGAAGTGGAAAAATATGATTTCAGCAGTGACCTTTTCAAATTAAATAACTTAAATCCTGAAATGCTCATGCCGTTTACTAAAAATGGGGCACACACATCTTTACCTTTACCTTGTGTGATCAGTGCCCTTGATAGTGATCTGAAAGGACATGAGTGAATTGTGCTGGCTGGGTTCCAGCGGCTCCATGCGTCCCTGCAGAGGTTTGGCCGGCATGTGCGAACAGTCGTCTAGAGTTCGGCAGGTTTAGCGCGCTTAACGAAACATATGCTGCATGGTAATTAGGGCGATAATGCGCCACATGCCGACTCTCAAGCACTTCACAGACCACCATGCCTCTTCCTCCGGCTCTCTTCATTTCCCATCACACACTCTCACTCTCTCTCTCTCTCTCTCTCACACACACACACACACACACACTCACACACACTCTCACACAGTTACAGCAGGAGTGAGTCAGTTTGTGTGAAAGTGAACCATGTGGCAGTTAATTACTTCAACTAGCTCTCACCACACAGAAACGTATGAGCATAAATATTGATGAAGTGCCGACAAAAATATGTTTCCCGGTGTCAACAAGCAGTTTTCTGCACAGGCCGGAGCGCTGGTGTTTCCTCAGCTTCACACCAGCGCTAATTTCCCTTCGTTAGTAAACTGGTGTGATTATTAGTATGCAGAGGAGACACTGACTCATTCAGCCGTCATATGAATCATCTGCTCTGCAGTCCAGCCTTGTGCTCTTCTGACTAAATCCTCTCGGATTTCACTAATAATCTCAGGACTAGCTGAGCGAGTCGTTTCTGAAGTTTGATTAGAAAGTGAGGTGAAGCAGATAGATTAGTTAAACACTACCATACATCTAGTTTAATGCTGTGTAATAGCCTCATTGGATATAAAATAATTTTAGCTAGAAATACTCTTACTAAATATACTGTATATGGAAGCATTACATTTCAAATGCAATATGCAAAATACAAATATTATATGTAAAATTTGTGTATTTGATTTTATATTTCCCATAGCCATTTGTGTGACGTCTGGTGCAAAATTGTAAATTCAAACGTAATAATTTAATTTGCATTTTTCATTTCCTTCTCTAGAATTAACATTTAAATTAAATACACAGCCGAATGCATTCTAATTAGAAACATTCAAACTGAAATGCATTTGCAGAAATGGAGGAATATTTTTAATTTGTTTATAATTTGTTCATGCAATAATGGTGGATTTTTCCTTAAATGCATTTACACTCTCAATTAAGTTATATATGTATTGAAATTGTGTTTGCATGCGTCACAATGAATGTATGTGGACTTACAAATGCGTTCTGAGGTGATTGCATGCATTAGCATGTTCACATCCTCACCTGGCATTGCCACTTTACATATTTTAATGTCATTTTGCATATTGCATTTCAAATCGAATTGACCTAGCTTTATGTTTCCATAATCATATATTCTTTAATACATTCCAGAGATATTCAGTGTCAAAATTTAAACCGCAGCAGAAACAAACAGCCACAATTATATATATACAGTATATAAAAAAAAGATTTACAGTATGTATTTGAATTGCATGTAAATTTTCCATGCATTTGGATTATATTGTTTTAACATAAACAAACTAATAAACTTAATATGATGCATATTTGTCAGCCATACATAAATGAAACGGGTCAGATTTCTACACTCACAAAATCATGGCATAGCTGCTTATTAACTATTTGCATCTATTTGATTTTAGTTAAAGAATCACAATTTCAAAATGCACTTATTCAAATTGCTTTGAATCAACATAAATCTGTTCATTATGAAAACAATTAAATGCATTAAAAAGTATGAACATGGTTAAAATATGACTAGCTGTGAAACAAGCAATATTCAGTTAAAATGTATGAGATTCAAACAAACTGGATTTATTGATGATAAATATATAAACCTGGTTATTGTGTATTTAAAGCACATTCAGTTTATTAGCACTATTACAGTAATCTGACAGGTTTCATTTATGTAAGACAAACATGCATCACATTAAGATTATTAGTTTATGTTAAACAGTATAATACAAATGCACGGAAATTTATATGCAATTCAAATACATAAATCTCATATTTAGGCCTAAATATTGTTTTTCCTATATGCAAATGTAATATTTGTACGTATATTAAATTTCGATGTATGAAATATATTTTTGGTCACACTTTATTTTAAGCTCCAATTCTCGCTATTAGCAAACCATTAACTATGACTCAATAAACTCATAATTTGCTGCTTATTAATAGTTAGTAAGGTAGTTGTTAAGTTAGGTATTAGGGATATAGAACATGGTCATGCAGAATAAGTGCTTTAAGGTCTAATAAACAGCCAATATATTAATAATAGGCATGCTAATAAGCAACTAGTTAATAGTGAGAATTGATCCCAAGTGTTATCCAATTTTTATATATTAACATATCTAGCCCATACAAATATGTATGTTTATGTATGTGTAAAACATTTTTGGACATGTATGTTCATTCTAAAACCTGTCAATACATGTTGATATTATTTATACTTATAAGTAAATATATACATGTATTTAAAAAAAATTACAAAAACATATAAACATACTGATTTCTTGTATATATGTTGTTTTAATAAACTTGCAAACATGAATAAAATATATATTGTTGACATAAAAAATCATTATGTAGATATTATTAACATATGTACATATACAAATTTTACTATGGAGATTGTATATATGCTATAAACTTATATCTTCATCTAGCCAGAGAGTGTGCATATGTGAAAAAAAAAATATATGGCCTTATAGGTAACATATATGGTAATGTCATTCTATATATAGAGCTGTATGTCATATTATATATTACATTTCTGTATGGTGAGTGTAGAAACTTATGTAAAACAGTTCTTAAAGTGATCGAGGACTCACGGTTCTCTCTGTGCTGTATTTGCTCATGTGATATGTTTGATTGACAGCTGTCACAGTGTGTCAGGTGAATATGAGGACACTCAGGACTGCTTGTCATGTGCTCAGGCTCTCGTTCCTCCTCTCTATTTTCTGTTGCTCATTCCAAGAGTCGTTCCTACAGGCTTGTGATGGATTTCTTGACATTCTCGTTCTGATTAGGTCGCTCAATTAATCGCTGCTCTCTCCTTGTACATACAAACGGTGCTGCTCTACTTTACGAGTGGAACCTATACGGTAATGTTGCTCTTGGCAGCGTGGAGATCCTCTGGCGAGAGAGATGGGAACGGCCCTGTCTGACTCCACCGGCCAACCAAAACACACACACACACACACACACACTCACTCACTCA
>NW_015552527.1:193168-195624 GCF_001515605.1 Sinocyclocheilus anshuiensis | reverse complement strand
ACACACACACACACACACACACACACACACACACACACATAATCTCTTGTTCTCTCTAATGATTTTTGCCTCTCTGGGCTGATTGGCTCTCGGGTGATGTGATGTGGTAACCATGGTGACTGGAGTTTCTCTCATTCTCTGATTATGGCTCTCTTTGTCTGATGAGGGTTTGTGTCTGTCTCTCAGGTTTGAGGACAGACAGATGAGAGAAAGACTAACAGCAGACAGACATGCTTAGTGACATGCTTGACACACAAAAGTCAATTAACTCGAGAATAATCTCGCACATTCAAGTTTTCATTTATACGCTGATGATATGGTGATTTACTCCTCTGCATCAACATTGGATCAGGCTCTGAGTCATCTTCAATCTGATTTTGATGCATTTCAGCATACACTGAGTGATTTAAAACTTGTTTTAAATGCGGAGAAATCTAAACTTATGTTTACAAAAAGAAAGTCTGCACTTTCAAACTCCTGCTCAATCACTACTCTTCAAGGTTTGGAGATTGAAGTAGTATCTAAGTATAAATACTTAGGTTTTTAATTGATGATTCTCTTTCTTTTGGGCCTCATATTCAGTACCTTGTGAGAAAATTAAAGTCGAAACTGGGCCTTTTTTTTAGAGTCAAGTATTGCCTTTCTTTTGCAGCAAGGAAGAGATTGGTAGCAGCTACATTTTTGTCAGCGTTGGATTATTGTGATATCATATAAATGCAGGCACCTAAGCATTGTTTACAGGCGTTGGATTCAGTTTATCATGGAGCATTAAGGTTCATCACAAATTCAAAAGCCCTTACTCATCATTGTTTATTGTACTCTCGGGTTGGATGGCCGGCGTTGTCATCCCGTAGACTTAAGCATTGGTACTTATTTATATATAAAATCATTTTAGGTTTACTTCCTTCGTATTTACAGCAGAATATTTTACAAAAAGGTGTAAAGAATTATGGTCTTCGCTCACAAGACTATTATCTTTTAAGCATCCCTAAAGTTTGTACTAATATGGGACACACACACACACACACACACACACACACACACACACATAATCTCTTGTTCTCTCTAATGATTTTTGCCTCTCTGGGCTGATTGGCTCTCGGGTGATGTGATGTGGTAACCATGGTGACTGGAGTTTCTCTCATTCTCTGATTATGGCTCTCTTTGTCTGATGAGGGTTTGTGTCTGTCTCTCAGGTTTGAGGACAGACAGATGAGAGAAAGACTAACAGCAGACAGACATGCTTAGTGACATGCTTGACACACAAAAGTCAATTAACTCGAGAATAATCTCGCACATTCAAGTTTTCATTTATACGCTGATGATATGGTGATTTACTCCTCTGCATCAACATTGGATCAGGCTCTGAGTCATCTTCAATCTGATTTTGATGCATTTCAGCATACACCGAGTGATTTAAAACTTGTTTTAAATGCGGAGAAATCTAAACTTATGATGTTTACAAAAAGAAAGTCTGTACTTTCAAACTCATGCTCAATCACTACTCTTCAAGGTTTGGAGATTGAAGTAGTATCTAAGTATAAATACTTGGGATTTTTAATTGATGATTCTCTTTCTTTTGTGCCTCATATTCAGTACCTTGTGAGAAAATTAAAGTCGAAACTGGGCCTTTTTTTCAGTCAAATATTGCCTTTCTTTTGCAGCAAGGAAGAGATTGGTAGCAGCTACATTTTTGTCAGTGTTGGATTATTGTGATATCATATAAATGCAGGCACCTAAGCATTGTTTACAGGTGTTGGATTCAGTTTATCATGGAGCATTAAGGTTCATCACAAATTCAAAAGCCCTTACTCATCATTGTTTATTGTACTCTCGGGTTGGATGGCCGGCGTTGTCATCCCGTAGACTTAAGCATTGGTACTTATTTATATATAAAATCATTTTAGGTTTACTGCCTTTGTATTTACAGCAGAATATTTTACAAAAAGGTGTAAAGAATTATGGTCTTCGCTCACAAGACTATTATCTTTTAAGCATCCCTAAAGTTTGTACTAATATGGGCAAACGGGCATTTAGTTATGCTGCTCCATTTGATTGGAATCGACTACAAGATAAGTTATGCTTAAAAGAGTTGGTATCACTAAATGATTTTAAATGTATTTTAAAGGATCTAATTGTAGAGTCACCTGATTGTAAATGTTTTGAGTGATTTGTGTATGTTTCTGTGTATGTAAACGAATGTATTTTGTTTTATGTGTAACTAAATGTGCTGCCTATCTTGGCCAGGACCCTCTTGTAAATGAGATTTTAAATCTCAAGAGTTTTTAATTTCCTGGGTAAATAAATAAATAAAAAATAAAATTTCAGATAGCTGCCAAAGCAACACTTCCCGTTATCATTTAGCTTAACTTGATGTACTAAAATAACTGAAATATAAAATAATATAAACTATATAGACATATTGTTGAAATATTTTTTTTGCAAAACATATTGTA
>NW_015552527.1:188769-192706 GCF_001515605.1 Sinocyclocheilus anshuiensis | reverse complement strand
GTCACCTGATTGTAAATGTTTTGAGTGATTTGTGTATGTTTCTGTGTATGTAAACGAATGTATTTTGTTTTATGTGTAACTAAATGTGCTGCCTATCTTGGCCAGGACCCTCTTGTAAATGAGATTTTAAATCTCAAGAGTTTTTAATTTCCTGGTTAAATAAAGGTAAATTAACGATTTCATTTCCAGCAAACTTTGTTTTTCTAACAAACATATTCATTCACTGCTTTAATATGTTTGTTTTTCTGTTTCTATGAGTAAACCTTTCACATAAACTGCTGTCGTGTTCTGTAACGAATCATCCACTGAAGGCGAGTTGAAGTGAGAACCCACAATGAACAGGGGAACCAATGGCATGAATACATGAGGGCAAGGGAAGCATGACACAAACAGGGACCATGAAACAATTACAAAATAAAAGACATGGAAAACATGAACATGAAACAACCCCCAAAACACCACATTACATGTTCATTGTTTATCCAGTCCATGTATTCTGTTCTCTTGACTCTCTCACATAACCTGCTGTTTATATAGTGCAGACAAGTGTGTAACTCGTCTGTAATCCCATAAAGGCAGTGTTCACTTCATCATCATGATCTAATGGTGCCTCAGAGGTGAGCAGACTCCATAAGCAGCCAATATTTGCTTGACCTTTAGAGAAACATGGAGAATTTGATGATGAAATAGTCAGTGTCTCTTGCTTTGGGCTGAAACCTGAGACAAACCTTAAATCAACCTTAAAGCAATCTCAAATAAACTTTGTCTTTATCATTGAAACTGAAATATTCAACTCATTATGAGCTTTATTGAAGAACTGGTGGTTGGCAGGGTGTTGCTATTCGGTTACTAATGTGTTGTGGGTGGTTGCCAGGGTGTCGCTATGCAGTTGGTCATTGCCAGGGTGTCGCTATGCGGTTGCTTGTTGCTGATGTGTTGTGGGTGGTTGCCAGGGTGTCGCTATGCAGTTGGTCATTGCCAGGGTGTCGCTATGCGGTTGCTTGTTGCTGATGTGTTGTGGGTGGTTGCCAGGGCGTCGTTATGCAGTTGGTCATTGCCAGGGTGCTGCTTAGCGGTTTCTTGTTGCTATTGTGTTGTGGGTGGTTGCCAGGGCGTCGCTATGCAGTTGGTCATTGCCAGGGTGTTGCTATGCGGTTGCTTGTTGCTGATGTGTTGTGGGTGGTTGCCAGGGCGTCGCTATGCAGTTGGTCATTTCCAGGGCGTTGCTATGCAGTTGGTCATTTCCAGGGCGTTGCTATGCAGTTGGTCATTTCCAGGGGGTTGCTATGCAGTTGGTCATTTCCAGGGGGTTGCTATGCAGTTGGTCATTTCCAGGGGGTTGCTATGCAGTTGGTCATTTCCAGGGGGTTGCTATGCAGTTGGTCATTTCCAGGGTGTTGCTATGCGGTTGCTTGTTGCTGATGTGTTGTGGGTGGTTGCCAGGGCGTCGCAATGCAGTTGGTCATTGCCAGGGTGTTGCTATTTGGTTGCTTTTTGCTGATGTGTTGTGGGTGGTTGCCAGGGTGTTGCTATGCAGTTGGTCATTGCCAGGGCGTTGCTATGCGGTTGATCATTGCCAGGGTGCTGCCAGGGACGGACTGGCCATCTGGACATTCTGGAGAACTCAGCCTGGCTGGTTCATCATCAAAGAAAAAGTGTCAGATTAAGTGACGTTGACTGCCGACAAAAGGGGGCGCTAATGCAATCTATAGATTGTGGGCTCGCTCGTGATGGTAAGCGAAAAACGTGAAGATAAAGGCGGTTGGGAGGAGCTAACATAAAAAAAAGTGAACAGTTAAATCAGGTTACCTTTGCTCGCCTCTCTCACTATAGAGCATGTAGCCTATAGCGCTATTGGGGGGCAGTCGTGGCCTAATGGTTAGAGAGTCAGACTCGTAACCCAAAGGTCGTGGGTTCGAGTCTCGGTACCAACAGGGATTGTAGGTGGGGGGAGTGAATAACCAGCGCTCTCTCCACCCTCAATACCACGACTGAGGTGAGACCCCTGAGCAAGAACTGGACCCCCAACTGCTCCAGGTGTGTGTGTGTGTGTGTGTGTGTGTTCACTACTCACTGCTGTATGTGTGCACTTGGATGGGTTAAATGCAGAGCACTAATTCCGAGTATGGGTCACAATACTTGGCCACACGTCACGTCTTTTCCTTTCCTTTCCTTCCTTTCCTATTGTAAAATCCCAGGACACCCCTAGTCCGAACGTTCACTGCTATTTATTACTCCGCATTGTCTGACATGAATATTCCATTCATTAATAAAGAGACCGCAGCGATTCTACAATGGGTTACATTTGAGAGATATTGAGTTAGAAAATAGAGTAAATGAAGTAGCCTATAAGGTGATTAGTCTGATTAACATGACACACACACACACAGAGACATATGAATACTCAAACTGAAGAAGGTTTATAGACTCTAGGCTTATGTTTATCATTGTCATATGTGACCCTGGACCACAAAACCAGTCATAAGTAGCACAGGTATATTTGTAGCAATAGCCAAAAATACATTGTATAGGTCAAAATTATCGATTTTTCTTTTATGCCAAAAATCATTAGGATATTAAGTAAAGATCATGTTCCATGATGATATTTTGTAAATTTCCTACTGTAAATATATCAAAACTTACATTTTTGATTAGTAATATGCATTGCTAAGAACTTAATTTGGACAACTTTAAAGATGATTTTCTCAATATTTAGATTTTTTTGCACCCTCAGATTCCAGATTTTCAAATAGTTGTATCTCAGCCAAATATCGTCCTATCCTAACAAACCATACATTAATGGAAATATTATTTATTCAGCTTTCAGATGATGTGTAAATCTCAATTTTGAAAAATTGACCCTTATGACTGGTTTTGTGGTCCAGGGTCACATATACATTTTACGTTCTGCTCTTTCACATAATTTGTAATGGTTTTTCTGGTTATAATGAAAATTGTATTGTTTTTAATGGAAACTGTAATTGTGCCTATTGTAGTTGTGCCTACTGGTGGCTTTTGTTAAAACCTCTGAATCCTAATGAAATATGTACCAAAACACACTACAGGAAACCATTATTTAATGGTTTTAATGGTTAAAAGTTGATGGTTTGTAATGTTTGTAATGGTATTTGTAGTGGAAATTATTAGAATTTCTGTGATGGTTTCTATTGTTTTTGTCAGCAGGGTCACCATGGGTTTTTGATATGTTATCTGCCATAAATGTGATACATTGATCATAGATAGTAGCGGCTGTTTGTAGTTGTGGTGGGCCTATTTGGGAGAAAATCCAGGGCCGTTTTTTTACTCCCGGTCTGTCCCTGAGTGCTGCTATGTGGTTGCTCAAGGGCACACACACAAAAAGAGGCAATTCAGACAGAAATAAAACGCACTGAAATTTAAATGCAAAACCGAAAAAAAAAAAACTGCAGTTCACAATCGCGTATTGAACAGTGATAGCTGGTATCACTGTTCAAGTGATAGGCCAATCTGATAGGAGCTGATAGGATGTATAGCATGAATGCACTGTAAGTCACTTTTAGATCTACTAAATTAATAAGTTTTATCAAACACGAGAGTGATGAAAGAGTGTTCCTGGGTGCGTTTGTGTCCTTTTGTTAGTCTTTTAGTATTGAATATTTCATTGATATTTCACATTTATTTACGTGTTCTTATTCAAGCTTCAGCGATACTGACTTGAAGAGTCTCTATAGTGGGCAGAAGTATTTTCATACTCTGGGTTTTGAAATATTCATCAGCGAAGCCCCCGACTTCAGCACTCACAGGCCTGTTATTATCCTCAGATTGTGAAATATCAGTGCATGAGAGTAAATGCTCCTAATGAAGTGCTTTGGAGACAATTGTGGATGACTGGACAATAGAGCTCTGTTGTGTGAATGTAGGTCACTGTGTGTGTGTGTGTGTGTGTGTGTGTGTGTGT
>NW_015552527.1:174420-180307 GCF_001515605.1 Sinocyclocheilus anshuiensis | reverse complement strand
AAAGAGTGTTCCTGGGTGCGTTTGTGTCCTTTTGTTAGTCTTTTAGTATTGAATATTTCATTGATATTTCACATTTATTTACGTGTTCTTATTCAAGCTTCAGCGATACTGACTTGAAGAGTCTCTATAGTGGGCAGAAGTATTTTCATACTCTGGGTTTTGAAATATTCATCAGCGAAGCCCCCGACTTCAGCACTCACAGGCCTGTTATTATCCTCAGATTGTGAAATATCAGTGCATGAGAGTAAATGCTGCTAATGAAGTGCTTTGGAGACAATTGTGGATGACTGGACAATAGAGCTCTGTTGTGTGAATGTAGGTCACTGTGTGTGTGTGTGTGTGTGTGTGTGTGTGTGTTCTCTTTGATGCTCGTTTCTTCTCTTGTTTGGACACATACAGAAATGCATTTTATTTGAAAGAAAATGTGAGTAGTGCGTACAGGACTTACTGCCATGATGCTTTGATGGTGTTGCTATGTGGTTGCTTGTTGCTAATGTGTTGTGGGTGGTTGTTAGAGTGTTGCTGTGTGGTTGTTAATGTGTTGTGGGTGGTTGCCAGGGTGTTGGTATGTAGTTGCTTGTTGCTGATGTGCTGTGAGTAGTTACCAGGGTGTTGCTATGTGGTTGCTAATGTGTTGTGGGTGGTTGCCAGGGTGTTTCTATGCAGTTGCTAATGTATTGTGGGTGGTTGACAGGGTGTTGCCATGTGGTTGCTAATGTGCTGTATGTGGTTGCCAGGGTGCTGCTATGTGGTTGTTTGTTGCTAATGTGTTGGCAGGCTGTTTAAATGCCGTTGCTAATGTGTTGTGGGTGGTTGCCAGGTGGTTGTTATGCGGTTGCTAATACATTATGGGTGGTTGCCAGGGTGTTGCTATACAGTTGTGGGTGGTTGCTATACAGTTGTGGGAGTTGCTAATGCATTGTGGGTGGTTGCCAGGGTGTTTCTATGCACTTGCTAACTTGTTGTGGGTGGTTGCCAGGGTGTTTCTATGCAGTTGCTAATGCATTGTGGGTGTTTGCCAGGGTGTTGCTATGCGGTTGCCAATGTGTTGTGGGTATTCCTAGGTGGTTGCTAGGGTGTTCTGGGTGGTTGATGAGGTCCACGTGAATGAGTACATAATGATGTTAAAAAAACATGTAGAGAGAAAATAAAGTTAATTTTGATGCCATTTGATTATGATGTGTGTGTATGTGATGGAGACTCTGGTCTGGTTTGGACTTGGTTCAGAATGGTCTCTCATTTAGTCTGAGCTCATGAGAGGAAATCACTGCAGCTGTAAACGTGCTCACAGACCAACCACAAACTCCATCTCCTCAGACATTAGAGCAACAACAACTCATTATATCTCACAAAGACAGAGAGAAGAGGAGAGATGATGTGGCAGATGTTTAAATGGGTAGTTCACCCAAAAACCTTAAAAATTCATAAAATAAAATAAAATAAAGGTTCATACTTCACTGATCAGGCATTGGTCTTTCATAGCTCATATGAATGGAGATCTCAGTTATATTTCATTCACATTTTTTCATGTTTAAAGGAGACAAGTGAGATAACTGGGGTCTTTTTCTCAGGAGAAACATCTCCATCAGGAGAATTCAGCAAAGTTTAATCTCATTCTTGCCTAGGAGCAATAGTTGAGATATTAAAGATATTTTTTACAAATATTGTTAATTCTATGCCAAATTGCTTTTGTTCCTCTAGTGCAAATCGCTTTGGATAGAAGTGTCTGCTAAATGCATAAATTGAATGTAATTCCTCATGTTGTTCTAAACCAGTATGACATTATTTGTTTTGTGTAACACAACAGGAGATGTTTAGCAGGTTTTTATTCTTTGTGTTTGTTGTGTATATTCTGCTTGTGTCGTATCATTTATTTGTCATCATATGAGTGCAGAGCATCTCTCGTGTCTCTTTAGGGGAAGCACTCTGTTATTTTTGGCGTGTGGTTGTCAGTTTAACGGGGCACAAACACAGTTGCCCGGCCACAGAGCTCTGCTGCGCGCCAAAGCTCTTCAGAGCACTCTCTGAGCCATATGTGCTACAGATGGGTCAGTCTCTAGTGCTGCCGCGGTCCGGTCCGAGGTCATTAATCAGGGCTCTAAGTGCTGCCGGACCACAGCAGAGAGGAATAATGGGCCATAATCAGACGTCATCAGAACATCAGGATGATTTACCTGGATAATCTCCTAGATAGAAACTAAAAATGGCTGCATTGCACTCTGGATATTATTTAATTTCTCCTGAAGCATGCCTCTAATTACGACATGCTACTTGTAAACTGCTTTTAAAGGTGAAATTTGTATTTTCCCCTTATTTGACTGAAGGAGGAACCTGAGTTATATCGTAGAAATTCAGTAATTGACTCTTAATTTGCTGGGCTAGTACACAACCACCTGGCACACTTTAGCAACCACCTAACAACACCCTTGGGACCACCTTAAACATCCTAGCAACACCTTAGCAACCACCTATCACATTATATCAGCCACATTGCAACACCCTGGCAACCACCTAACAACACCCTTGGAACTGCCTTGAACATCCTAGCAACACCTTAGCAACCACCTATCACATTATATCAGCCACATTGCAACACCCTGGCAACCACCTAACAACACCCTTGGAACTGCCTTGAACATCCTAGCAACACCTTAGCAACCACCTATCACATTATATCAGCCACATTGCAACACCCTAGCAACTTCATATCAACAGCTTGGTATTCACTCACATTTTCAGAAAATGTATAAATCTGATTATTTCTATAATTCTGTAATTTTGATAGTGTAAAATTTGATGTAGAATTAAACACAGCTACTTTAGCGCTGGTTTGGGCCAAACCTAGCAAACCTTTGCAACCACCTAACGACACCCTTGCAACCACCTAGCAACACACTTTCAACCACCTAACACAGCCTAGAAACCACATAGCAACACACTGGCAACTACTTAGCAACACCCCAGCAACCATCTAGCACACCTTAGCAACTACACAGCAACACCCTGGCATCCACTTAGCAACACCCTATCAACCACCTAGCAACTACACAGCAACAGTCCAGCAACCACTTAGCAACAACACAGAAACAACTTAGCAACCACTTAGCAACTACACAGAAACATCCAAGCAACCACCTAGCACACCTTAGCAAGTACACAGAAACATAACACCCTAACAACCATCGATAACATCCTAGCAACCACCTAGCAGTGCCTTGGCAATCACCCAGGACACTTTTGCAACCGCCTTGTAATGCCTTCCAAACACCCCAACAACCACCTTAACAACTTCCTAGTAACCACCGTGCAATGCCTTACAAACTACCAGAACACCTTTTAATAACTGACCACCTTAAGCTCCTTAGCAACACCCTAGCAACCACCTAGCAGCTACACATAAACATCCCAGCAACCACCTAGCAACACCCTAGCAACCACCTAGCAGCTACACATAAACATCCCAGCAACCACCTAGCAACACCCTAGCAACCACCTAGCAGCTACACATAAACATCCCAGCAACCACCTAGCAACACCCTAGCAACCACCTAGCAGCTACACATAAACATCCCAGCAACCACCTAGCAACACCCTAGCAACCACCTAGCAGCTACACATAAACATCCCAGCAACCACCTAGCAACACCCTAGCAACCACCTAGCAGCTACACATAAACATCCCAGCAACCACCTAGCAACACCCTAGCAACTTCATAGCAACACCTTGGTAGTCACTCACATTTTCAGAAAATGTACAAATCTGCTTATTTCTGTAATTTTGATGCCATAAAATTTGCTGCAGAATTGCACACCGCTGCTTTAACGCTGGTTTGAGCCAAATGTAAATCTAATAGCTGACTACAAAACTGACAATTAAAGTTGAAGTACAGTCTGCTGTGGAAGAGTTTAATCTATGTTTAAAGACGCAAACATCAGTCTCCACACACTCAAGCACAGAATGAAAACTGACAGTCTTAAACCTGAAAACACACCAACTCATGGGCACTTGTCACCTAAATTGAGGTCCCCATGGGTACAGAAGCTTATAAATCATACAGACTGAGTTTTTTTGATTAAGTAAAAATGCAGAAAGTTTTCTGTGAGGGCTAGGTTTAGGTGTAGGGTTGGTGTAGGGCGATAGAAAATACAGTTTGTACAGTATAAAAACCATTATGCCTATGGAGAGTCCCTACAAGGATAGCTAACCAGACGTGTGTGTGTGTGTGTGAGGGATTATGGGACTTGAGCAGTCACTGTCTCTCTCTCTGAGCCTCTAATCATTTTTACTGTGAAAGATTTGAGCGCGCTCACTGAGCCACTTACTATTCCACAGCCAGTGTTTGCATGCATGAATCGTTCGCGTCCCTCATTGTTTCCCTCGAAAATGTTGTAGCAATGTAGGAACAAAAGCTTCTACAGTGTATTAATAATGCAAAGCTGAATATGAATGAGTTCGAATAACCTTAGTCTTGTGTTTGCCGGTGCTCAGTATCACATTGATGGATTCATTTTGAATTAAACAGCCACTCAAATAGAATTTATTTTGCACTTAGAAAATGTGCATCATTTATTATTTGAATAGATGCAAAAACATACATTTCATAAAGAAAAAAAAGCCTTTTTGAACAAATGCTCATGTTCTCGACTGTCCGTGTGTTAAACTGGCTCATATTCAAGTGTGACTCAGTGCCATCTCACCCTCGTTTCGCAGCGAGCTCATCCTGTCCAACATCGATGCCGGCGTTTCCGGAAATTGGCAGTGTCACGTGACCAGTTCCCGTGGCAACAGCTCAATCGGCATGGAGATTGTGGTGCTGGAGACGACGGCGCTGTACTGCGTGGCCGAGAGGGTCAGTAGCAACAAGGGCGACTTCAGGTGTGTCCGCGGCTACGGACATCACACACAGACATGAGTTTCTTTCTTCTGTTAAACACAAAAGAAGCTATTTTGAAGAATGCTGGGAACCCAACAGTTGTAGTATGGAAGTCAATGGCTACCGTCATTGTTTATAATAATAACTTTTTTTTTTTTCTCCGTGTGCAACAGAAGAATGCAACTCATTCAGGTTTGGAGAATTTTCATTTTTGGGTGAACTATGCCTGTAAAAACCACATCACAGATTGTGTAATTGTGATGCTTCAGTGCCTCCTTTTTATTTTAATGTCAGTTCTCTGATTCATCTGCTTTTATAGCTCCATGTTCTGTGTTTATGCAGCACACATCTGTAATGGGCTGGAAAATGAGCCTGTTGTTAGCAGAGGAATTAATGTCATTTGTGCATTACTGACAACAACAAACGGACACTGTTCATGTTCACAAACTCATGTGAGAAACTCGTCAAAAGACACTGCCATTCAACAGTTTGGGGTCAGAAATTAATATTTTTATTCAGCAAAGATGCATTAAATTGATCAGAAGTGACAGTAAAGACATTGATAATGTTACAGAAGATTTCTATTTCAAATAAATGCTGTTCTTCTGAATTGTTTCTTGAGAAATTTCAGCTTTGATCACAGCAATAAATTACAATTTAACACATACTCGCATAGAAAACAGCTGTATATATATATATATATATATTATGGTTTTCAATCCTCAATTTCTAATTGTTATCATCAAAGACAGGAATAAATTTCAGCTTAAATTATTATAATTTTAAATGGAAATTATTATTGAATTATATTTCAAAATTTTTACTGTGTTTTTGACCAAATAAATGCTTCCTTGTTGAGCATATGAGACTTCTTTCAAAAAACATTTAAAAATCTAAATTATTAAAAACTTTTGACAGGTAGTGTCAGTAAAAAAAAAAGTGTATGTATATATATATATATATAAATATATATATATTTTTTTTTTTATATTTATAACACTAAACTACTGTGT
>NW_015552527.1:168320-174366 GCF_001515605.1 Sinocyclocheilus anshuiensis | reverse complement strand
TAAAGCACTTTGAATTACCATTGTGTATGAAATGTGCTATATAAATAAACTTGCCTTGCCTTGAATGTTATTGCGTTATCTCGCAAAATATTACAGCCAGTGTCATTTATAGTAAAGAAAGATGCTCAAGCATGCGTTCCAAACACAACATTTGGCAAAGAACTATAAATTCTATAAATTAATATATATAAATGTACTTTATAAAACGGAGAGTTCCGGTCCTTGATTCTGATTGGCTGAGCCGCGTTTGAAGCTGTTGTAAATTACTCTACAAACATACACCTTTGTTTATGTTTGTGTGTTGCTCGGCAACCACTTTGTTGGAACCACAACTGTTTCTGAGGAACTACATTGTTTGGTGCAAGAATACTGTTTTTATTAATATCATTACACTTTATTTGCTCTGTTTTATTTTATGAAACCTTACTACGTATATGGAATAACCGTACCTAACAATGCCCCTTAGCTGTTATAAATTCACTGTAAACCATGGCTTCACGGGGCTTATTGCTTTAATAAATGATCTACTAAAAAACTCACCAGCTGATTCAAACCACACTGAGACATCAAACATGACAAAGAAAGGTGACATTAGTGAAGAGAAAGCAGACTCTTGATCTGATGAATCACGTTCACAGGTGGCCGAAGACATTGGCTGGTTTCATGGCCTTCCTGCCGTGTGCCGTGTTCAGCTCTAGCTCCGCCCCTCAGGAGAAGAGGGTGTGGTCCCGCTCTGACTCCACCCCTCAGGAGAAAAGGGCATGGCGCAGGTGTGACCGCATGGGCCGCTGGGCGGAGCACGACTATAACCAGTGCTCATACGTGAGCCAGTTCACCCGCAGCCTGCATGAGCTCACACAGGTGTGTACCTTCTTCATCATCATCATCATCATTCTCATCAGCAGCGAGTGTTTTATTGCAGTCTCAGACCGAATGGTTCTTTCAGAGGGGTGTTATCCTGCTGGAATCGCTTCTGGCGCGACACACCTGATTATACGGAGCAGGTGTTCAACTTGATTTACTCAATCACTTGTGTGTTAAATGCTGAAAACATCCGCAGCAAGGGATCCTTTGACGATTGATTGGCTCTCAATAATCTTCACAATTATTATTTTAAGTTGCTTTGGACCTGTGTAAATCTGTAGTAACAGGTGATCCGATCACACTAGTTCAGTGCTAAACACTGATTCAGACAGAATCTAAAGTGTTTTATTAGTCACATGAAAATAACATTTGTTATTTTAGAAGCCAAAACATGCATTTCAACTAGTTATTTTTAGAATGAAATAACCATCTGAAAAATTTGGAAAAGCGAATATAGAGTATAGCGTTGAAAAATTTGGGACTGATAAGATTTTTAAGTGATAAGAAGGGGTTGATATGTTTTGAAAGAAGTCTCTTCTGCTCTCTATTTGTTTTCTATTTAAAAATTATTTAAAATGTAATTTATTTCTGTGATCGATGATGAAATTTGAAAATTAAGGACATTCATATATTTTAACTAGGGATGCACCGATACTGAGCTCCTGTACTCGTACTCATTAAAATGCCCCGATACCAAACGCCGATACTACACAGCATGTGATAAGCGCCATATTCAGACAAAGAAACACCAACAACAGAACAACAGACAGCAGAATGGAGTTAAGGATGTCTACTATGAAGTATATGTATGCAATGAATATAACGTTAAACATTCAGTGTTAACGCCTGGATAGCTGATGTGCGCGAGCTGATAAACAAAGCACGCTGAGTGGATTGAGCTCGCGGCGGCGCAGATGCGCGAGCTTGTCGAGTGAATATCCCTTTCTCACAGACATCACTGGAAAGTTTGTAGTTCGTTCGGATATGTAAAAAACAAGTAAGCAAAACAATGCACAAGTTACTTAACGGTAGGGAATTTGATAAATGAAGTTAACCAACTAACATTATACATACTCTTTTGGTTTCTGTACCCAATATTTTAAAAATGTACAAATGCAATAAAAATATTGGTATCGGTACTCGGTATTGGCAAGTACCAAAAATAAAAGTATCGGTATCGGGCGAGTACTGGAAAAAGTGGTATCGGTGCATCCCTAATTTTAACTTTAACACTTGTAGCTAATAATTGTTCTGAATAATATTACTGAAAGAAGTCTCATCAAGGCTGCATTTATTTGATAAAAAATACAGTAAAAATTGTGAAATATTATTATAATTTAAAAGAGCTGTTTTCTATGTGAATATCTGTTAAACTGTAATTTATTTCTGTGATCAAAGCTGAATTTTCAGCATCATTACTCCAGTCTTCAGTGTCACATGATCTTCAGAAATCATTCTAATATGCTGATTTGCTGCTCAACAAACATTTCTGATTATTATCAATGTTGAAACAGTTGTGCTGCCCAATATTTTTATGGAAACTGTGATACATTTTGTTTTTTCAGGATTCACAGATGAACAGAAAGTTCAAAACAACAGCATTTATTTGAAATATAAATCCTTTGTGACATTATAAATGTCTTTACTGACACTTTTGATCAATTTAATGCATCCTTTTTAAATAAAAGTATACATTTCTTTTAAAAACATTCTTACTGACACCAAGCTTTTGAGCAGCAGTCCTGATGCACATGCAGAGACGGATGTCACTAAATATGCTGAGATGACTATAATCTTCTGGTTCTCTCAGATGTCGGTGAACGTCTCCAGCGCTCTGGCATTGGCGCAGCAGCTCTCGTCTCTCACCAGCAGGGCGGCGCTGTTTGGAGGCATGATGGATGTGATATTTGTCACTCATCTGGTAGAAAGACTCACACGCCTGGTGGATCATGTGAGAGAGGTGAGAATCACATCCCATCACGCCTCAGTCGGACTATTTTTGTGAAATGTGTCAAAATAAAGTGAGTTTATGCTTAAAACAATAAAAAATATCTGCCAAAAATTATTATAGTTAACCAAACGGAGAAAAAAGTCATTATTTGAATTACTATCTGTCTATCTATCTATCTATCTATCTATCTATCTATCTATCTATCTATCATCAACTAAAATGAAAATTAATAAAAACTATAAAGAGCTATTTAAAAAAAATGCTTAAAATGAGAAGTATCTGCCAAAAATATCATTATAAGCAACTTAAACTTATTTTATTTCAGCATTTCTCATTTTCATTTAGTTTAACCTGATGTACTAAAATAAAATTAAAATGGAAATAAAAATTAATAAAACTATAAAGACATCAAAAAAATTCTTAAAATTACAAAAAATATCTGTCAAAATATCCTGTTATAAGCAGGGTTCTTATAGTAAACCAACTAAAATAAAATAAATAGAAAAAAATAGAAAAACAAACTTATTATTATGAATTTTCATTTAGTTTAACTTAAAAAAATTATTTAAACTATTTTATTTCAGCATTTCTCATTTAGTTAGATTGGCTTGAGAAAAATGCTAATCATGCTAGCCTCATGCTAGCAACATGCTAATCATGCTAATCACATTAGTAACATGTTAACAACATGTTAACTACATGTTAATCATGCTAGTAACAGGCTAATCATGTTAAAAAACATTCTAGCAAACATGCTAATCATGCTAGAAACTTGTTATCAACATGCTAGAAACTAGTTAACAACATGCTAATTATGCTAGAAACATGCTAACACCATGCTAATCATGCTAGAAACATAATTAGCAACATGCTAGCTACATGATAATCATGCTAGCAACACTTTAATCACTTTAGAATCATGCTAGCAACATGCTAACAACATGCTAATCATGCTATGAACACGCTAGTAACATGCTAATCATGCTAGAAATATGCCATCAACATGCTAATCATGCTAGAAACATGTTAATCACATTAGAAACGTTAACAACATGTTAATCATGTTAGTAACATGTTAATCATGATAAAAACATTCTAGCAAAAATGCTAATCATGCTAGAAACATGCTAGCAACATGTTAATCATGCTAAGAACACGCTAGTAACATGTTAATCATGCTAAACACATGCTAAACATGCTAGAAACATGCTGTCAACATCCATCTAATCGATCTAAATTTTCAAACTTCAAGCTTTTACAACTGCTTTATACTTTCAGGCTAGGCTTTCTCAAGCCAACCTAGAGCTTGTCTTGACCAGGGGTGCCCAAACTTGGTCCTGGACACACCAAGTTAGCTCCAACTTGCCTCAACACACCTGCTGGTAAGTTTCTAGTATGCCTATAAGAGCTTGATTAGCTGGTTCAGGTTTGTTTAATTGGGGTTGGAGCTAAACTCTGCAGGACGCCGGCCCTCCAGGACCGAGGTTGGGCACCCCTGGTCTTGATGAACTTTGTCTAGTTTAACTTGACGTACTAAAACAACTAGAACTAAAACAGAAATAAAAATGAATAAAAACCAAGTAGATAAAAAAAATGATAAAATGACAAAATAGCTAAAACTTTAAAATTAAACTGAAAATATAAAATAAAAACGAATTCAAAATATCACTAAAATCTTTAATAGTATTTCAGTGATACTGAAATAACACTGGTTTTAAGCACTCACTAGATCTGGATAATTTTCATTTAATTGAAATTCACTTCATCTTGATTTAAGAATGTTTCGATTTTTGTGCTGGAAAGCAAGACAAAGACCCTGAGGAAGAGCATTATGTGATCAGTGTGAAGTGAAGTCCGCTCACATGTAGACTGCAGTCGTATATATCTCACGCTCTGATGTGTGACTCTGTCTCTTCCTCTGCTACTGTGCAATTTAGATGCAATTTGAGTCACTTGATGCTGTTATCAGCTATTTTCAGCTTTAAGTGTTACGTACACATGTTCACTCAACACGTTTAGCATTTTAATAACACTACCACAAGAGCTCTAGGAGGCTGTTTATGTGTGAATGAGGAGAAAACACATTCACTCGCTTTGGAGAAATTTGTATTAATTACATAACATTTGCTGCCATATGTGACATACACTACATGCTAAGTATGCAAACATTTGCATTCATTAGGAAGAGGCTCTTAATTCACGTTTAATTGACAGCATTCAAGGTTTACATTTTATCAGTACATGTTTTCATGAACCATTTGGAAAGCAGCAGTGCAAATGATTTAATTTATAATAAACAAAATATACAATATATATAAAAATCCAACATTATTAAACCATTATAAAAGTTTTGATATAGGCTATTCCATCCACATTTGCATTGCAAGTAAGATTGGAAATGTATTTTCTTGTCCCTGAAATACATTTTGAAATATATTAATGTTGAATTTTAAATAAAAAAATATATTTAATTGAGCTTCACTATATTCACTATATTTCTGTCACGGTGTGCCTACTGTGAAGGAGCGAGGAGATGAAGGAGATTCCAGAATTATCACAGACTTTATTTACAACATAGAAAACCACACATAGGACACAGGGATCGAAGTTTATACAACAAGTAGACCTGACCCGACCCGACCAAACCAAACTGAACAGACTGGGGCTTATAAACACGGGGGAATGAGGATAATTAACTAAACACAGCTGGGAACAAATGAAGAACTAATCGGGGAACATAATGGGAACAGAAAAAGGAAGAACCAAATACGGGCATAAGAAACACATGGGAAAACCAGGAAATGGAGTACAAGGAACAAAGAAACACAAAACACGCAACAGAGTCTGACATTACTCCCCCCTCCCGGAAGCTCTGGAAGCCATGGCGGAGCAGGCAGACCAGGAATCCATGGCAGAGCAGGCAGACTAGGAGGCCATGGTGGAGCAGGCAGTTCAGGAGGCCATGGCGGAGCAGACAGCTCGGGGAGCCATGGCGGAACAGGGAGCTCGGGGAACCCTGGCGGATCAGACAGTTCAGGAGGCCACGGCGGATCAGACAGTTCACTAGGCCATGGCGGAGCAGACAGTTCAGAAGGCCATGGAGGAGTAGGGAACTCAGGAGGCCATGGCTGGATGGCCTCCTTGGCCTTGGCCTTGCCACTCGGCCCAGCCACTACAGCTGGGAACTCAGGACGCCATGGGGACAGGAGCCCTCCGTGGGCTAAACTCGGG